>NC_053027.1:66521870-66669671 GCF_003073215.2 Triticum urartu
CTTTTGTTAAGCTCTTTGAGTATCTCCATGCCATGCTTTACTTTGCCATGTTCATCTCTTGTAGCATATAGTTTTCATGCTCCAAAGTGTGCTACCTGATCTGAAATTCCAGACAAGTGTTAATTTCACTAAGTCTGAAATCTGTTTACCAAATGCATTTTTGACATGCTTGTTTGAACCTGTTATTGGATGAATTGGCCATAGCTCAGTGCTATTCTTTTGTTAAGCATCATGAGTGGATCCCTGCCATGTATTTTGTTGCCATGTTTGGGTGCTGTAGCATGTTCATCTTGTTGCATTTAGATGGCTACTTGCTGTAAATCGCAGAACGTGGTCATATTTGAATTGCTTGCCATTTCCAAACTGTAACTCCGATTCCGGTGATCTTTATATCATTTTCAAGCGATTTCATCTCCCCTTTCCAGTGGCACACTTGGATTTCCATGTTGAGGCCAGGTTCATGCATTCCTTATCAAATCTTGCATATGCATCGCATATCACATCCCGCATAGAATACCATGTTTGCATCATATTGTTTGAGCTTTGCACGTGGTTCATTGTATTCCGTTTGCTTGTTTGTCTTATTTGGGTAGAGCCGGGAGACGAGTTCGCTAACGAGGATCCCGTTGAGTTTGCTTTCGAGGATCCAGTCAACTCTGACAACTTTGCAGGCAAGATGATCATACCCTCGAAATCACTACTATCTTTGCTTTGCTAGATGCTCTCTCTTTTGCTATGCCTATGCTACGATGCCTACCACTTGCTTATCATGCCTCCCAAATTCCCATGTCAAACCTCTAACCCACCATGTCCTAGCAAACCGTTGATTGGCTATGTTACCGCTTTGCTCAGCCCCTCTTATAGTGTTGCTAGTTGCAGGTGAAGATTGGAGACCGTTCCTTGTTGGAACATTATTTACTTGTTGGGATATCATTATATTATCTTGTTATCTTAATGCATCCATATACTTGGTAAAGGGTGGAAGGCTCAGCCTCTCGCCTAGTGTTTTGTTCCACTCTTGCCGCCCTAGTTTCTGTCATATCGGTGTTATGTTCCCGGATTTTTGCGTTCCTTACGCGGTTGGGTGATAATGGGAACTCCTTGATAGTTCGCCTTGATTAAAGCTTTTCCAGCAATGCCCCACCTTGGTTTTACCATTTCCCACCTAGCCTCTTTTTCCCTTGGGTTTCCGGAGCACGAGGGTCATCTTATTTTAAACCCCCCCGGGTTAGTGCTCCTCTGAGTGTTGGTCCACCTGTCAGCTGTCGGTGGCCACCAGGGGCAACTCTGGGCTGGCCTACCCGTACCTAGGACAATCTGAGTGTGCCTTGAGAACGAGATATGTGCAGCTCCTATCGGGATTTGTCGGCACATTCGGGCAGTGTTGCTGGATTTGTTTTAACTTGTCGAAGTGTCTTGTAGAACCGGGATACCGAGCCTGATCGGAATGTCTCGGGAGAAGGTCTATTCCTTCGTTGACCGTGAGAGCTTGTCATGGGCTAAGTTGGGACTCCCCTGCAGGGATTTGAACTTTCGAAAGTCGTGCCCGTAGTTATGGGCAGATGGGAATTTGTTAATGTCCGGTTGTAGATAACTTGAACCTTAACTTAATTAAAATGAATCAACTGTGTGAGTTACCGTGATGGTCTCTTCTCGGCGAAGTCCGGGAAGTGAACACGGTGTTGGAGTAATGCTTGCCGCATGTTGTTCTCTAGTTATTCATTCGCGCTTTGCCTTCTCTCCTCACTCTCTTTTGCGAACAGGTTAGCCACCATATATGCTAGTCACTTGCCGCAGCTCCACATATATTTTACCTTGCCTTACCTATAAGCTTAAATAGTCTTGATCGCGAGGGTGCGAGATTGCTGAGTCCCTGTGGCTCACAGATTACTTCCAAACCAGATGCAGGGCCTGATGATTCCGTTCCAGATGACGCGCTTGAGCTCAAGTGGGAGTTCGACGAGGACTCACGCCGATATTACGTGTCTTTCCCTGATGATCAGTAGTGGTGCCCAGTTGGGGCGATCGGGACCGTGTCGCATGTTGGGTTTATCTTTCATTTTGGCGCCGTAGTCGGGCCGTGAGTGTTTGAATGTTGTAATGCTATTTATATACTTTGATTGACATGGCGAGTGTAAGCCAACTATGTATCTCCCCTTTTATTATCTATATTACATGGGATGTTGTGAAGATTGCCTAACTTGCGACATTGCTTTCAATGCGGTTATGCCTCTAAGTCGTGCCTCGACACGTGGGAGCTATAGCCGCATCGAGGGCGTTACAGGGTGCCCTCGATATTGAAGTGGCTGCACTCCCCGCATTATGCATATCGACATAACCTCGATTACTGATAATCCTGATTGAGCCAGCGCTTTAATCCGGTTCATCAGGTACATGACTTCTCCCTTATCTTCCTCCTGGGGGCTCCGTGGGCGCCAACTTCGGCGTTTCTTCAGAGGAGCATTGCTGAACTCAGGAAGACCCCGCCGAACAGGGTCCGGAAGGGGGACGTCCTCCATATAAAACCATTCCGAAGGCCAATCTTCGGACGTCTTCTTCAGAGTACCAGAAAGGTATCTAGTTCCGGCGATGCACCATATTTCGGCTCCGTCCACTTGATAAAGTGACCCCTTCTGTGTGCGAGGGACGAGGCAAAATAACCTTTTCCATAGCTTGAAATGAGCCTCGCAGCCCAGGAATAACTCACAGAGGGCGACATAGCCAGCGATGTGTAAAATGGAAGCAGGGGTAAAATTGTGTAGTTGGAGGCCGTAAAACTCTAGGAGCCCGCGGAGAAATGGATGAATTGGAAATCTGAGTCCCCTTGATAAATAAGGAACAAGGCAGACCCGCTCCCTCATAGAGGGGCTGGGGAAGCTCTCCGCTTGCTCCCCGCCATTGTAGGTGGCGAGCCCGGCTCGAACGGGCACCATATATGCTGGAGGGAGAAATCCCTTAGTCTAAAGTTCGACTAATCGACTGTGTGGGACTGGACACCTCTCCCAATCACCGGGCTTAGGGCTATGGGGGCGAGAGGAGGAGTTGCGAGGTTCGGCCATGCTGGAATGGATATTTCCGAAGCACGCTCTGATGGATTCTCGCTAGGGGAGGATGGTATGGATCGGATCTAAGAATCCCCATCCCTTTAATAGACAATTTATTTATCTGGCTAGGGGGCGAATGTAAAAATGCCCTGGCGCCTCGTATTCATTCAACGCGTGGGAGATAGCCCTTATTGGGCGTAGAAGCCAAGAGGTCCAACATTTATGGGACCAGACACTGCTTAACCAACGTTTGAAATTTGGAGAAGAACCCGCCTTGCAATGCCGAAGACAACACTGCACGCCGGACTCATCGTCATTGAAGCCTGGTTCGGGGGCTACTGAGGGAGTCCTGGATTAGGGGGTCTCCGGACAGCCGGACTATATCCTTTGGCCTGACTGTTGAACTATGAAGATACAAGATTGAAGACTTTGTCTCGTGTCAGGATGGGACTTTACTTGGTGTGGAAGGCAAGCAAGGAAATACGGATATGTATATCTCCTCCTTTGTAACCGACCGTGTGTAACCCTAGCCCCCTCCGGTGTCTATATAAAACGGTGGGTTTTAGTCCGTAGGACAACATACAATCATACCATAGGCTAGCTTTTAGGGTTTAGCCTCTCCGATCTCGTGGTAGATCAAGTCTTGTACTACTCATACTATCAAGAATAAACAAACAGGACGTAGGGTTTTACCTCCATCAAGAGGGCCCGAACCTGGCTAAAACATCGTGTCCCCTGCCTCCTGTTACCATCCGCCTTAGACGCACAGTTCGGGACCCCCTACCCGAGATCCGCCGGTTTTGACACCGACACCCGTTGACTAAGCCTCTTCCACGAGCAAAACATGACCAACACCAAGACTCCATGGGCGTTAGAAGCATTACTATGTAATCTAGATTATTGACTCTAGTGCAAGTGGGAGACTGAAGGAAATATTGACGTTGTGTACCTGAGCATGAACAGGAACATATCCTATGCAAGTGCCACTCCGAGGCTTATGGAGGACACCATGCTGGAGACAGAACTGCACACAAGGTATTGCAATCCGGTTTTTATTGGCCTACTCTCTTCAAGGATGCCCTTAAGTTTGTTTTGTCTTGTGATGAATGTCAAAGAATTGGTAATATTAGTAGACGTCAAGAAATGCCTATGAATTATTCACTTGTTATTGAACCATTCGATGTTTGGGGCTTTGATTATATGGGACCGTTTCCTTCCTCTAATGGGTATACACATATTTTAGTTGCTGTTGATTACGTTACTAAGTGGGTAGAAGCTATTCCAACTAGTAGTGCTGATCATAACACCTCTATTAAGATGCTTAAAAAGTTATTTTTCCAAGGTTTGGTGTCCCTAGATATTTAATGACTGATGGTGGTTCACATTTTATTCATGGTGCTTTTCGTAAAATGCTTGCTAAGTATTATGTTATCATAGAATTTCATCTCCATATCATCCACAGTCTAGTGGTCAAGTAGAAATGAGCAATAGAGAGCTTAAATTAAGTTTGCAAAAGACTGTTAATAGATCTAGAAAGAATTGGTCCAAGAAACTTGATGATGCATTATGGGCCTATAGAACTGCATATAAGAATCCTATGGGTATGTCTCTGTATAAGATGGTTTATGGAAAAGCATGTCACTTACCTCTTGAACTAAAACATAAGGCATGTTGGGCTATTAAAGAGCTCAACTATGACTTCAAACTTGCCGGTGAGAAGAGGCTTTTTGACATTAGTTCACTTGATGAATGGAGAACCTAGGCCTATGAGAATGCCAAACTGTTTAAAGAAAAAGTTAAAAGATGGCATGAGAAAAGGATACAGAAGCGTGAGTTTGAAGGAAATATGCCCTAGAGGCAATAATAAAGTTATTATTTATTTCCTCATATCATGATAAATTTTTATTATTCATGCTAGAATTGTATTAACCGGAAACATAATACATGTGTGAATACATAGACAAACATAGTGTCACTAGTATGCCTCTACTTGACTAGCTCATTAATCAAAGATGGTTGAGTTTCCTAGCCATAGACATGAGTTGTCATTTGATCAATGGGATCACATCATTAGGAGAATGATGTGATTGACATGGCCCATTTCGTTAACTTAGCACTTGATCGTCTAGTTTATTGCTATTGCTTTCTGCATGACATATACATGTTCCTATGACTATGAGATTATGCAACTCCCGATTACCGGCAGAACACTTTCTGTGCTACCAAACGTCATAACGTAATCGGGTGATTATAAAGGTGCTCTACAGGTGTCTCCGATGGTGTTCGTTGAGTTGGCATAGATCGAGAATAGGATTTGTCACTCTGATTGTCGGAGAGGTATCTCTGGGCCCTCTCGGTAATGCACATCACTATAAGCCTTGAAAGCAATGTGACTAATAAATTAGTTATGGGATGATGCATTACGGAACGAGTAAAGAGACTTGCCGGTAACGAGATTGAACTAGGTATTGAGATCCCGACAATCGAATCTCGGGCAAGTAACATACCGATGACAAAGGGAACAACGTATGTTGTTATGCGATTTGACCGATAAAGATCTTCGTAGAATATGTAGGAACCAATATGAGCATCCAAGTTCCGCTATTGTCTATTGACCGGAGGCGTGTCTCGGTCATGTCTACATAGTTCTCGAACCCGTAGGGCTCACACGCTTAAAGTTCTATGACGATCGGTATTAAGAGTTTTTGTGTTTTGATGTACCGAAGGTAGTTCGGAGTCCCGGTTATGATCACGGGCATGACGAGGAGTCTCGAAATGGTCGAGACATAAAGATCGATATATTGGATGACTATGTTCGGACACCGGAAGTGTTTCGGGAGGTTTCAAACATATACCGGAGTACCGGGGGGTTACCAGAACCCCCCAAGGAGTATATTGGGCCTAATGGGCCTTAGTTGGAGAAGAGGAGGGGCGGCCAGGGCAGCCGCGTGCCCCCTCCCCCTCTAGTACGAATTGGACAAGGAGGAGGGGGCGCCCCCTTTCCTTCTCTTCTTCTGTCCTTTCCTCTCCTACTCCTACTCCTACTCCTACTTGGAAGGGGGCAGTCCTACTCCCGGTGGGAGTAGGACTCCTCATGGGGCGCTCCATAGGAGGCCGGCCCCCTCCCCCTCCACCACTCCTTTATATACGGGGAGGGGGGCACCCCTTGAAGACACAACAATTCATCATTGGTCTTTTAGCCGTGTGCGGTGCCCCTCCACCATAATCCACGTCGGTCATATCGTAGCGGTGCTTGGCGAAGCCCTGCATCGGTAGCTTGATCAACACCATCACCATGCCTCGTGCTGACGAAGCTCTTCCCCGAAGCTCTACTGGATCGTGAGTTCGCGAGACGTCACCGAGCTGAACATGTGTTGAACACGGAGGTGCCGTATGTTCGGTACTGAGGATCGGTCGATTGTGAAGACGTACGACTACATCAAACGCGTTGTCATAACGCTTCCGCTTACGGTCTACGAGGGTACGTAGACGACACTATCCCCTCTCATTGCTATGCATCACCATGATCTTGTGTGTGCGTAGGTTTTTTTTTTTGAAATTTCTATGTTACCCAACAGTGGCATCCGAGCCAGGTTTATGCGTAGATGTTATATGCACGAGTAGAACACAAGTGAGTTGTGGACGATACAAGTCATACTGCTTACCAGCATGTCATACTTTGGTTCGGCAGTATTGTTGGATGAAGCGACCTGGACCGACATTACGCGTACGCTTACGCGAGACTGGTTCTACCGATGTGCTTTGCACACAGGTGGCTGGCGGGTGTCAGTTTCTCCAACTTTAGTTGAACCGAGTGTGACTATGTCTGGTCCTTGTTGAAGGTTAAAACAGCACTAACTTGACGAACTATCGTTGTGGTTTTGATGCGTAGGTAAGAGCGGTTCTTGCTCAGCCCGTAGCAGCCACGTAAAACTTGCAACAACAAAGTAGAGGACGTCTAACTTGTTTTTGCAGGGCATGTTGTGATGTGATATGGTCAAGGCATGATGCTATATATTATCGTATGAGATGATCAAGTTTTGTAACAGAGTTATCGGCAACTGGCAGGAGCCATATGGTTGTCGCTTTATTGTATGAAATGCAATCACCATGTAATTGCTTTACTTTATCACCAAGCGGTAGCGATAGTCGTAAGCTATAGTTGGCGAGACGACAACGATGCTACGATGGAGATCAAGGTGTCACACCGATGACGATGGTGATCATGACGGTGCTTTGGAGATGGAGATCAAAGGCACAAGATGATGATGGCAATATCATATCACTTATATTGATTGCATGTGATGTTTATCCTTCATGCATCTTATTCTGCTTTGATTGATGGTAGCATTATAAGATGATCTCTCACTAAAAAAAATTAAGGTACAAGTGTACTCCCTGAGTATGCACCGTTGCAAAAGATCGTCGTGCTGAGACACCACGTGATGATCGGGTGCGATAAGCTCAATGATCTTATACAACGGGTGCAAGCCAGTTTTGCACATGCAGAATACTCGAGTTAAACTTGACGAGCCTAGCATATGTAGATATGGCCTCGGAACACTGAAACCGAAAGGTCGAGTGTGAATCATATACTAGATATGATCAACATAGTGATGTTCACCATTGAAAACTACTCCATTTCACGTGATGATCGGTTATGGTTTAGTTGATTTGGATCACGTAATCACTTAGATGATTAGAGGGATATCTAAGTGTGAATTCTTAAGTAATATGATTAATTGAACTTAAATTTATCATGAACTTAGTACCTGATAGTATTTTGCTTATCTATGTTGTTGTAGATAGATGGCCCATGCTGTTGTTCCGTTAAATTTTAATGTGTTCCTTAAGAAAGCAAAGTTGAAAGATGATGGTAGCAATTACATGGACTGGGTCCGTAACTTGAGGATTATCCTCATTGCTGCATAAAAGAATTACGTCCTGGAAGCACCGCTGGGTGCCAGGCCTGCTGCAGATGCTGCTGATGACGTTAAGAACGTCTGGCAGAGCAAAGCTGATGAATACTCGATAGTTCAGTGTGCCATGCTTTACGTCTTAGAACCAGGACTTCAACGACGTTTTGAACGTCATGGATCATATGAGATGTTCCAGGAGTTCAAGTTAATATTTCAACCAAATGCCCGGATTGAGAGATATGAAGTCTCCAATAAGTTCTAAAGTTGCAAGATGGAGGAGAACAGTTCTGTCAGTGAACATATACTCAGAATGTCTAGGTGCCATAACCACTTGACCCAACTGGGAGTTAATCTTCCTGTTGATAGTGTCATTGACAGAGTTCTTCAATCACTGCCACCAAGCTACAAGAGCTTCATGATGAACTATAATATGAAAGGGATGGATAAGACAATTCCCAAGCTCTTCGCAATGCTAAAGGCTCCGGAGATAGAAATCAAGAAGGAGCATCAAGTGTTGATGGTCAACAAGACCACCAGTTTCAAGAAAAAGGGCAAAGGGAAGAAGAAGGGGAACTTCAAAAAGAACGGCAAACAAGTTGCTGCTCAGGAGAAGAAACCCACGTCTGGACCTAAGCCTCAGACTGAGTGCTTCTACTGCAAACAGACTGGTCACTGGAAGCGGAACTGCCCCAAGTATTTGGAGGATAAGAAGGATGGCAAGGTGAACAAAGGTATATGTGATATACATGTTATTGATGTGTACCTTACTAGAGCTTGCAGTAGCACATGGGTATTTGGTACTGGTTCTGTTGCTAATATTTGCAACTCGAAACAGGGACTACGGATTGAGCGAAGATTGGTTAAGGACGAGGTGACGATGCGCGTGGGAAATGGTTCCAAAGTCGATGTGATCGCCGTCGGCACGCTACCTCTACATCTACCTTCGGGATTAATTTTAGACCTAAATAATTGTTATTTGGTGCCAGTGTTAAGCATGAACATTATATCTGGATCTTGTTTGATGCGAGACGGTTATTCATTTAAATCTGAGAATAATGGTTGTTCTATTTATATGAGTAATATCTTTTATGGTCATGCACCCTTGAAGAGTGGTCTATTTGTATTAAATCTCGATAGTAGTAATACACATATTCGTAATGTTGAAGCCAAAAGATGCAGAGTTGATAATGATAGTGCAACTTATTTGTGGGACTGCCGTTTAGGTCATATTGGTGTAAAGCGCATGAAGAAACTCCATACTGATGGACTTCTGGAATCACTTGATTATGAATCACTTGGTACTTGCGAACCAAGCCTCATGGGCAAGATGACCAAAACACCGTTCTCTGGAACAATGGAGAGAGCAACAGATTTATTGGAAATCATACATACTGATGTATGTGGTCCCATGAATATTGAGGCTCGCGGTGGGTATCGTTATTTTCTCACCTTCACACATGATTTGAGCAGATATGGGTATATCTACTTAATGAAACATAAGTCTGGAACATTTGAAAAGTTCAAAGAATTTCAGAGTGAAGTGGAAAATCATCGTAACAAGAAAATAAAGTTTCTACGATCTGATCATCGAGGAGAATATTTGAGTTACGAGCTTGGTCTACATTTGAAACAATGCGGAATAGTTTCACAACTCACGCCACCCGGAACACCACAGCCTAATGGTGTGTCCGAACATCGTAATCATACTTTACTATATATGGTGCGATCTATGATGTATCATACTGATTTACTGCTATCGTTTTGGGGTTATGCTTTAGAGACGGCTGCATTCATGTTAAATAGAGCACCATCGAAATTCGTTGAGACGACGCCTTATGAACTATGGTTCGGCAAGAAACCAAAGTTGTCATTTCTTAAAGTTTGGGGCTGCGATGCTTATGTGAAAAAGCTTCAACTTGATAAGCTCGAACCCAAATCGGAGAAATGTGTCTTCTTAGGATACCCAAAAGAAACTATTGGGTACACATTCTATCACAGATCCGAAGGCAAGACATTTGTTGCTAAGAACGGATCCTTTCTAGAGAAGGAGTTTCTCTCGAAAGAAGTGAGTGGGAGGAAAGTAGAACTTGATGAGGTAACTGTACCTGCTCCCTTATTGGAAAGTAGTTCATCACAGAAACTGGTTCCTGTGACACCTACACCAATTAGTGAGGAAGCTAATGATGATGATCATGAAGCTTCAGATCAAGTTACAGCCGAACCTCGTAGGTCAACCAGAGTAAGATCCGCACCAGAGTGGTATGGTAATCCTGTTCTGGAAGTCATGTTACTTGACCATGACGAACCTACAAACTATGAAGAAGCGATGGTGAGCCCAGATTCCGCAAAATGGCTTGAGGCCATGAAATCTGAGATGGGATCCATGTATGAGAACAAAGTGTGGACTTTGGTTGACTTGGCCGATGATCGGCAAGCCATCGAGAATAAATGGATCTTCAAGAAGAAAACTGACGCTGACGGTAATGTTACTGTCTACAAAGCTCGACTTGTTGCGAAAGGTTTTCGACAAGTTCAAGGGGTTGACTACGATGAGACTTTCTCACCTGTAGAGATGCTTAAGTCTGTCCGAATCATGTTAGCAATTGCCGCATTTTATGACTATGAAATTTGGCAAATGGATGTCAAAACTGCATTCCTGAATGGATTTCTGGAAGAAGAGTTGTATATGATGCAACCTGAAGGTTTTATCAATCCAAAGGGTGCTAACAAAGTGTGCAAGCTCTAGTGATCCATTTATGGACTGGTGCAAGCCTCTCGGAGTTGGAATAAACGTTTTGATAGTGTGATGAAAGCATATGGTTTTATACAGACTTTTGGAGAAGCCTGTATTTACAAGAAAGTGAGTGCGAGCTCTGTAGCATTTCTAATATTATATGTGGATGACATATTGTTGATTGGAAATGATATAGAATTTCTGGATAGCATAGAATAAGAGTTTTTCAATGAAAGACCTCGGAGAAGCTGCTTATATATTGGGCATCAAGATCTATAGAGATAGATCAAGACGCTTGATTGGACTTTCACAAAGCACATACCTTGATAAAGTTTTGAAGAAGTTCAAAATGGATCAAGCAAAGAAAGGGTTATTGCCTGTGTTACAAGGTGTGAAATTGAGTAAGACTCAAAGCCCGACCACTGCAGAAGATAGAGAAAAAATGAAAAGTGTTCCCTATGCTTCAGCCATAGGCTCTATCATGTATGCAATGTTGTGTACTAGACCTGATGTGTGCCTTGCTATTAGTTTAACAGGGAGGTACCAAAGTGATCCAGGAGTGGATCGCTGGACAGCGGTCAAAAACATCATGAAATACCTGAAAAGGACTAAGGATATGTTTCTCGTTTATGGAGGTGAAAAAGAGCTCGTCGTAAATGGTTACGTCGATGCAAGCTTTGACACTGATCCGGAGGATTCTAAATCGCAAACCGGATACATATTTATATTGAACGATGGAGCTGTTAGTTAGAGCAGTTCTAAACAAAGCGTCGTGGCGGGATCTACGTGTGAAGCGGAGTACATAGCTACTTCGGAAGCAGCAAATGAAGGAGTCTGGATGAATGAGTTTATATCCGATCTAGGTGTCATACCTAGTGCATCAGGTCCAGTGAAAATATCTTCTGACAATACTTGTGCAATTGCCATGGCAAAGGAATCCAGATTTCACAAAAGAACCAAGCACATCAAGAGACGCTTCAATTCCATCCGGGATCAAGTCCAGGTGGGAGACATAGAGATTTCCAAGATACATACGGATTTGAATGTTGCAGACCCGTTGACTAAGCCTCTTCCATGAGCAAAACATGATCAGCACCAAGACTCCATGGGTGTTAGAAGCATTACTGTGTAATCTAGATTATTGACTCTAGTGCAAGTGGGAGACTGAAGGAAATATTGACGTTGTGTACCTGAGCATGAACATGAATAGATCCTACGCAAGTGCCACGCCGAGGCTTATGGAGGACACCACGCTGGAGACAGAACTAGACATAAGGTATTGCAATCCGGTTTTTATTGGCCTACTCTCTTCAAGGATGCCCGCAAGTTTGTTTTGTCTTGTGATGAATGTCAAAGAATTGGTAATATTAGTAGACGTCAAGAAATGCCTATGAATTATTCACTTGTTATTGAACCATTCGATGTTTGGGGCTTTGATTATATGGGACCGTTTCCTAGCCATAGACATGAGTTGTCATTGGATCAACAGGATCACATCATTAGGAGAATGATGTGATTGACATGACCCATTCCGTTAGCTTAGCACTTGATCGTTTAGTTTATTGCTATTGCTTTCTTCATGACTTATACATGTTCCTATGACCATGAGATTATGCAACTCCCGATCACCGGAAGAACACTTTGTGTGCTACCAAACGTCATAACGTAACCGGTTGATTATAAAGGTGCTCTACAGGTGTCTCCGATGGTGTTCGTTGAGTTGGCATAGATCGAGAATAGGATTTGTCACTCCGATTGTCGGAGAGGTATCTCTGGGCCCTCTCGGCAATGCACATCACTATAAGCCTTGCAAGCAATGTGACTAATGGATTAGTTGGGATGATGCATTACGGAACGAGTAAAGAGACTTGCCGGTAACGAGATTGAACTAGGTATTGCGATACCGACGATCAAATATCGGGCAAGTAACATACCGATGACAAAGGGAACAACGTATGTTGTTATGCGGTTTGACCAATAAAGATATTCGTAGAATATGTAGGAACCACTATGAGCATCCAGGTTCCGCTATTGGTTATTGACCAGAGACGTGTCTCGGTTATGTCTACATAGTTCTCGAACCCATAGGGTCCGCACGCTTAAAGTTCTGTGATGATCGGTATTATGAGTTTTTGTGTTTTGATGTACCGAAGGTAGTTCGGAGTCCCGGATATGATCACGGACATGACGAGGAGTCTCGAAATGGTCGAGACGTAAATTTCGATATATTGGACTACTATGTTCGGACATCGGAAGTGTTTCGGTAGGTTTCGGACATATACCGGAGTACCGGGGGGTTACCGGAACCCCCCGGGGAGTATATTGGGCCTAATGGGCCTTAGTGGGAGAAGAGGAGGGGCGGCCGGGGCAGCCGCGCGCCCCCTCCCCCTCTAGTCCGAATTGGACAAGGAGGGGGGCGCCCCCCTTTCCTTCTCTTCTTCTCTCATTTCCTCTCCTACTCCTACTCCTACTTGGAAGGGGGAGTCCTACTCCCGGTGGGAGTAGGACTCCTCATGGGGCGCGTCGTAGGAGGCCGCCCCCTCCCCCACCTCCACTCCTTTATATATGGGGAGGGGGGCACCCCTTGAAGACACAACAATTGATCATTGATCTTTTAGCCGTGTGCGGTGCCCCCCTCCACCATAATCCACCTCGACCATATCGTAGCGGTGCTTAGGCGAAGCACTGTGCCGGTAGCTTCATCAACACCGTCACCACGCTGTCGTGCTGATGAAGCTCTTCCCGGAAGCTCTACCGGATCATGAGTTCACGGGACGTCACCGAGCTGAATGTGTGCTGAACGCGGAGGTGACGTACGTTCGGTACCGAGGATTGGTCGATCGTGAAGACGTATGACTACATCAACCGCATTGTCATAATGCTTCCGCTTACGTTCTACGAGGGTACGTAGACGACACTCTCCCCTTTCGTTGCTATGCATCACCATGATCTTGCGTGTGCGTAGTATTTTTTTGAAATTTCTACGTTACCCAACAGTGGCTGCCTCGCTGCTTCCTTGACGTCCACTCCAAGTCTCCTGGATTGCATTTGTTCCAAAAAAAGATCCTCACGAAGGTTTCATTCCGTTTGGATTCCATTTGACATTCCTTTTCCGCGAAACACTGAAATAGGCAAAAAAACAGCAATTTGCACTAGGCCTTCGGTTAATAGGTTAGTCCTAAAAATAATATAAAAGTGCATAATAAAGCCCATAAACATCCAAAACAGATAATATAATTGCATGGAACAATCAAAAATTATAAATACGTTGGAGACGTATCAGTCCTTCCGAGGACGGCGACGGCAGGCCACTCGATCCCGGTGCAAGTCTTGGCCCACAGAAAGCGATGGGGAGCTCCTCTGCTTCGGTGTTGTGTTGGTGAGCGGCGTGGGCGGCGAGGTGGGGCTGGGACGACGTGTCGATTTATGGGCCGGAGCACGTGGGGGTCGCGCGGGGCGGTCTTCACGATGTCGGCAGCACCACGCCAGGGCGAGCTTGATCTGGATCTGAGGAGGGCCATCATTGAGAGGGCTCGCGCTTAGTGTCGTGACAGAGGAGAAGGGTCAGGCGGGAGTGAGACTTCTTTTCGGCGGTGTGCGGGCTGTAGGCGACTCTGTGCACCAGCGGTCGTGGGCCGATTTTGGTGTTTTGATCCTTTTGCTAAAGTTTAGCCCGATCTGATCCTCATCCGAAAGTATTTCAGGATCTGACCCTTTTTCTACCGCCAGGGTTGATGGCGGTAGGGTATGACAGCCTACCGCCAAGGCCCTTGGCGGTAGGAATGCATGTCCTACCGCAAAAATTCTTTAAGTATCAGATACAACGTGTGTACTCACTTACCGCCGGGTTGTTTGATGGTAGGGGTACACAGGCTACTGCCAACCTGTTTGGCGGTAGGCCAGCACTACGCTAATGTGGACAAGTTGCCTACCTCCAGGGTCTTTGGCAGTAGCAAAAGGGTCAAATTCCGAAATACTTTTGAATGAGGGTCAGATCTGGCTAAACTTTAGCCAAAAAGGTCAAAACACGAAAATTAGCCACGACCGTGGGCTCGATGGGCACTAAGGGACGGCGTGTGGCAGAATGGGGCCCCAACATCCTGTTCTCCCGGTGGTTGTGACCCAGTTTGAAACTGGTGGGAACGATGGAGATCTAGGCCCTAGCATCCAGATCTGAAGGTGGCTGGGGTGGACGTCGGGTGCGTGGGGCCGCTGGGCGTGTGATTGAAGTGGTGGTTTGGCCAAGGTAGGTTGTTGGACGTGCAACGTAGAATGAAGACCTTGTTGTAGGTCATTGGGTCGGGGTAGGCGATGACGACACTTGTGGGCACCACTTCCTTCTAGAAGGCGTCGTTGAGGCATTTCTGCTCGCTCCACTGTGTGAGGAAGCTCTAGGGGAAACCCTTGATCCCTTGGGATCAGACGGTGATTGCATTGTGTGTCGCACCTCTTGAGGCATAGTTCCAGGAGCTTCTTATCGACCAGAGAGACTAGCGATAGGTGAGGGTTGTCGTTCGTGTTGCTTGGTCGACGAGATTTAGTTTGGTTTTGATGCAATGGAGGTTTGGTTGAGGTGTTCACCTCATTCACATGCGACACCTCTCCTTTTCTTTTGACGGGTGTTGTCAAGTGGCAACAAGACGGCCAATGCTAAAGGTCGTGCCTTGCTTGGTTAGACAACGATGGAAGACGAAGACCTACTCCACCAGTTGCTTGAACCTGCATGATCTTCAAAGCCGAGTTAGTATTTGTCGTCTTGTTGTGAGTGTGTTGTCATTGTCGTAGCTATTTCATTTTCTCCTTGAAGAAGTTGAACTAGTTGTTTGCTCATCTTGAGTTGTATAACACCTTCTTTACAAAATGAAATGCAACACTGATTGCTTTTTGTTCAAAAAAAACTTTGTTGACATCGTAATAAAGCACCACGAGCCAAACTTTTAAAAAAAATCTCTTTAGTCAATCCATGCTAGCCAAGTAAGGATGTAGATTGCCGACGAAGCCATGTTTTTCTTATGTGCTATGATCATTTGCAACTGGCCCCCTCAATGCCCCTTTGTATGTCTAGGTGGACGGTCCGGTCACGAAATTATCATCCAATTGGACACCGTATACCCGGCTCAAAAGTCCGAGTTGTATGGCAACCCTCAAACCCATCTCATACATGGGGTGGATATGGGGAGGCCCGAACGCATCCATCATGTTGGACTGATAGGGGGCATCCCAAATCGCCCCCAACCTAGCCCAACTTGCCCCCTTCTTCTCCTATCTTTTGGTTCGTTCACACTGTCGCCGCCCTAGCTCTGTCGTCATCCTCAACCCACAACACCGTCACCAGAGGCCTCATCCCACAACGTCGATGTCTGTGTCGCCACCGCACGCTATCCCCAGTATGTCCAACTCCTCTGGGCATACACCTCGCCCTCTATGTGTACAATGAAATGTCTGAGAAGTTCTTTTTTTCCTTTGATCATTTATAGGCAAAACAATGAATTCATCGGATGATGATCATGGAGAAAAGGACCTTGATGAATTCTCGTACAAAGAGTTTGTTGAGTAGTCAGATTCAGACAATGAAGATGTTGGGTGGGGGCAATGACATAGCCTTGAGAATGTTTGGTCAAGTAGCCCTAAGAATGTGGTGTTTCGTTGGTGTGGCCGTGTGGGTGGGTGGGTGGGGGCATCAAATAGAGGAAGTATGCATTTGTGATGAGAACACGTAAATACATGGAACACATTTGGACAGTCCACGCCCAAAACAAGCGCGACCTACCAATCCGCTTCCCATTGGTCTAGGGAATGCATGCTAGATCATAACTTGCTAGAGCATCAGAAGCATTCTATCGAGCATATTCTCTGCGGTTTCCAAAATGAATTTTCTCTAATCATGTTGCTTCCATGCGTGCTCCCGATATGCTCCCAGGTCCTAATAATCATGTATGTTTCCTTACACAAGCGATGTTTTCTTTCATTCCATAGTTGTTCCCATTATAGAATAAACATGTTTCCAACACTACGACCCATGCTTCATGATTCATAGTAGCGTTTTTCTCCAAGCATTGTCATAGTTAATTTCTATGCCATGAATACTTCTATTTCGAAACACAAACTATGTGATGATAGAAGACCGAAAAATATAGTACCAAAACATTTTTATCATACCCCCGAAAGAAACATGGTATCATAGTGTAAGTGTAAGAATGAAGCACGTGTATGTTCAAGGAAACATGGCATGTTTTATGTGCGTCACATGCAGTACTAGTGCATTTACGTGATAGTGAGCCAGTGGAAACACATTTTGATGGTTGTCTAAGCAGGAACAAAGTAGCACTGAATCATTGTCATTTTGTGTGTAAAACATGAAGCAAACATATGAATACTGGAAAACATGTCACATTTAGATACATTATAACTGAGCACCTTTCCTGCCTTCTTAGGCCATCAGCATTCGCAGCCGTTTGATCATTGATTCTGGACATTTTTGACCGTCTGATTAACTCTGAATCACACTTAGGCTTGCTTTGTTCGCTGCTAACCACCGCTAGCCTTGATGGGTCGCTCCTCTAGTATGATATCAGAAGCATGTATATGGTACTAAACCCAATGAAGCACATACATAAAACGCTAGGAAATGTATATATAGACCACTGCAACAATTGCATTTACGACGTTCCCACGCGATCTCATGCACATAACAAGTCGCATCGATGGCAGCAAAGATGATGCCAGCTCAAACAAGGGCATCTTTTAAATGAACGTTCTTCCAGGAGGAGCGTCAGCGTCACCCGAGATCGAGGCGATGACCGTGAGAACCAAGGGTGGTGCCGAGTCGACTATGAGTAGTAGGAACGAAGTGACTGTAAGAAGGAATATGGATGCCTCAACATCACAGAAGAGGCTTGCATGCCGATGAGATCATATCAATGAAAAGCCTCCTCGTCACACTTCACATCGTCGTCTTCGTCAATATTATGATTTAAGCCGGTCACTTCTCGTGGTCAATGCGCTCGTCAACATCGCGCTTCATGCCCCTGTTCCCGGTCGACATCCTCACCACTATTTCCTGCGACTACGGTGAAGAGCGTGAATTTCCTGCGACTACGGTGAAGAGCGTGAAGCTTCCGGCGGGCGGCTTCTGGCGGTTACCCTCGTTAGAAAATCTACCCAGACATTGGGTCAATTATCGATATTCAATAGTAATGAAGATGGTTGATCATAGGGTGAGATCAGACATCGGATACAAATAATTCTCCTTCGAAACTGCTTTTAATAAGGAAAACTAAAGAGAACTTAGACAAAATTACACGTTTTTGTACTAACCCATAACCCAGGCACAAATCTTTCCGTGGGTAAAAAACATCCACTCCTTCGTCTCCAAGGTGAGGTGTACGGGAAGAACAATGGTTGGATCGTTCATCCCAAAGCACCATATGTTAGATGCAGCGACCACCGTGGGCTTACTCGAGCTCGGCTGCGGGGGGCAGTGGCGGCCGCCGGCGGCGGTGGAAGGGGGGATTAGAATTGTAGTAAGCGCAATTAGCAACCTCGCGGTAAATTCCGTCAGTATTTGGCGGCCTCACGCTAAATTCCGTGCGCAATTAGCGACCTAGGCCTCACTCCCTGACAACCTAGCTGCTCTGAACTCCGCCCGAAACCCTAGCCGCCCCCATCATCCCCTTCCTCCCACTGTCCCACCCCGCCGCCATGCCCACGCCGGCGCCGCACCTCGTCGACGAGATCCTCGAGGAGATCTTCCTCCGCCTGCCCACCCCGGCCGACCTCGCCCGCGCCTCAACCGCCAGCCCCCGTTTCCGCCGCATAATCACCGACCGCTCCTTCCTCCGCCGCCACCGCAAACTCTACCCACCTCCTCTCCTAGGGCTCGTACACCAGGATGGCGGCTTCCAGCCAGCCGAGGCGCCCCAGGCCTCCGCCCCGCTCGCCCGCGCCCTCACCGACGCCGCTGATTTCACCTACTCCTTCGTCCCCGTGCGCAGCAAGGGCATCCCCTGGCAAGTCCGCGACGTCCGCGACGGCCGCGTCCTCCTCGAGGACTGCCGATTTTTGGAGACCCTCAAAGACATGGCGGTGTGTGATCCCTTGTCACGGAGCTACGTGCTGCTCCCGCCCATACCGACGGACCTCGCTGTCCAGGAAGAGCACCCACTTGATATCGTGCCCATCCTTGCTCCCATTGGCGATGATGAAGATGAGATGTCGTTCAAGGTGATATGCTTAGCCACCTATGGTTCCAAGATAACCGCGTTTGTCTTCTCGTCTGTCACACAGCAATGGTGTATAGCTGCATCTATCGCTCGGAGTTTGTCAGCCGTGGACTATCGTCCCCTTGGACTGCGCATGTCTCCCACTTATGGGTTCCGTGGCTTGTCCGGTTTCAACAACGTGCGCGGATGCTTCTACTTGGCGTCACCTTGGTTAGACAAGTTGTTCGTGCTGGACACACAAAGAATGGAGTTTTTCACTGTGAACTATCACACCGGCTATGATATACTGCTCACACATCTGCCTGGCCGGATACTCAAATTTCTCGCCAGTTACGATAAACCCCCTAGAATTCTACCTGGCCAGAACAGAAGTTTGCCTGGCATTGTAGTAGGTAGAGAAGGATATCTCGAGAAGTTTTCTCTCGTCGGTGATCACAGCCCAAATGGCTCATTTGATCTCTATCATATGACTCAGCAAAACAATGGTGAATCTTCCAGTGATTGGCAGCTAGAGAATATTATACCGTTGCCTCGCGGATATGATTATTTCACTGTGAGTGCAGCTGAGGGACTCTTATTCCTTGGAGCCACTACTCAAGATCAAGTGGATTTTGATATAGCTTCCGGGGTACCATTGTCCAGGACTGATTGGCATATAGATTATTTTTCCCTCGAGGTCAAGAATTCTGAACTGAGGAAGGTTTGTAGGAGCAGGGGGCAATTCTTCCAATCTGAACATGTTCACTGGTACTTTGGCTACCCCCCGCCGTTGTCAAAACCAAGTATATGATGTGGTAAGTTATTTTTTATCATTATCGTTGTGCTCAATGTCCTAATTGTTCGTGTAGATGTGATTGCTTTACGCTGTTACAAGACCTCATCAAAGTAGGGAAGGTGGGCATGCTGTTTCCTGGTCAATAATTGCTTTGCAACATGGTAATAAAGAAAACAACTTCATTTTATACCAAGAAGAGCATACATATCCCACTAAGTTTGCATAACATTTGCTTCAGTTAATGTCTGAGGGCCATTTACATCTAAGGAAAGGCGTTAATTTATCCTTTGTGCATTAGTTTCTGCTACATTTTGTTAACTGGAATTGACTAAATGATCATTTGTCCCTCTTATAGACGCACTACCTCTATTATTTGCCTCTCTTTAGATAACATTTGACCATTGATTTACTCCTGTTTAAATTTTTGTGCGTACTATTTTCGTTTTCTAGTTACTAGGCATAAACCCGTGCAAGTATGATACCGGTTACCTGTAAAAGAAGTATGAAATAGAAATATAGGAAAGGAATAGGAGTACACTCTTGCAAGATTTTAAAACTGCATGTATGTTTCGTGTTGTGGTGAAGCCTGGAACTATATTTTCAGTAACTTTATACAGCTTTATCAAGCTGCTGTTTGGTATTGGTTTGTGAAAGTATAAATATTCTGATATTTGTTAGCTTAATTAAAATTGAGCTATATACTGCTTCATATTTCCTTAATAAACTTAATTGCAAGCCTTCCATGTTAAGGTTTTCAGCCCAGTTTTTCCTAGTAACGGGACAGCTCTATTCTCTTTTCATAAATTGCAGGAACACCCTACCCATTTGGAACAAAAAGTTACCCATATGTCTTTTATTTTTCTTTTCTTTTTTGAATATGATTTGGCACATGCTCCGGGTGACTGGACAGATTATAGTTAGACTCCGCTGACATGGTTCTCTTTGTAGCACTGAATAGTCATCCACATGATATCTAAGACGACACGGACGTAATAAGATTCACACCATGGGATTTCTTGAAGCTACGTGTCATCTTTATCTATTTCCCTTAGGAATAGGGTGAGCCTTCAACCTTTAGACCCCCTATGATTTTTTAAAAACTATCATTTAAATGTCAAAACAGTCTTCAAACACAGTTGGTAACACTGATAGGTGTTTAGAAATATTTACGTACCCTATCAAATTTGATATTATCAAAATACTGTTTACAACAAATACACATACATTATTCTCAAGTAGCAATATAAGTATTTTATATTCAAAGTGTATAAGGTATAACCTTACTAAGTTTCCAAAATCCGGGGGATTACTCAAATAATATTATTGTTTGATACATGATATGAATTTGCTTTATTGGGTACGCACATGAACGTACATCAATTTGAAGAGCGTTTGCTTCTTGAGTTATTTTCAAACTTTTCCCTCTACTGCACAAGCATGAAAGCTGAATTATCCGTTTGCATCCAATTAGTTGTGCTATTTCTGATTTATTAGTAAAGCTGTACAATTTGCTGTTGGTCAATTTGAGCAGCTCCAGTCAATCCAACGGGAGAAAATACTCAAAGCACATGCATCTATCTTTATCATGAATGCATTGTGGCATTGGATGGTTTCCACTAAAAATGAAAAAAAAATCTCATTAATTAGGCAATCTTAAACATTTACGTGGACCTCATTACTTCATTAGTATGGGAGAAACCCACCCCAACTAGTAATTTCTGATCAGCTTGAACTCATTTGGCAGGTTTGCTACAATGCTACTGAGATGTAGGTGACTTGAACTATTATGCCGATTGATTTGATTTGGTCGCCATGATCTGTACGGCATCCGAACATGGAGTTATGGTGTGGATGCATTATGATCTGGACCATACAGATAAACCCAATGGGTTATTTCTGTTTTTTTAGAGTCAACGCGGTGGCTTGGAAGGAATCCCCAATTGGTAAATATATAACATGCAAAGATATTGATTTGTTGCAACTTCACAAGTCAGCCTTTTTTTCCTTCTCTTTTTACCTTTGCTCCCATGTTGATGTTGGTGTTTGGATTCAACCATATTGATACTAGCATCAGTGGTGGCATGGCTGTACGAGCCCCACCGAGTAGTTTTCTAGGCTGCAAGCTCTTGACGAGACCTGTGGAGAGCTATCGACGAGCTTGCAACACCCCTAGCTGCAACAATGCCCAGCCCTACAACAAATGCAGTGCCACAACAATGACCACCGCACTCTGTGTATGTGGTTCAGTGTCGATGCTTGTACCCCTGCTGACGCTTCAAATTCCAATACTAATGCCACAGTTATGCCCAGGTAGACGGGCATTATCATTAGTTGCGGACCACTGCTTGCGCATGGTTCAATTATTCCCTTCTTTTTATGAGGTTCTTGTTCAGAAAGAACACAGCTTGGCATGGACAGCTGTGACTTGACAGTTGACAGGAGCAGAATGCAAGAACAAAAATAATCAGGGAAGGGAAAATAAATGGAAGTGACCGCAAAAGGATGGATCATCAACCCAAAAATCCCAGTATGGATATATAATCAATTAGAATCTAGGTTATGCGGGATAAGTAATGTGGGTATGTTCATAAGAGGCTCAGATAATCAAATATCCTACCTAGCATAAGAGGGGCTCCTTTGAAGCATGAATGAGCAGTTTACGTGTCTTTAGTCTTAAGTGGTCAATCTGTGGTGTACTTGTCGATTTTGTATGCAGCGCCTTGTTATTAAACTGCGGAAGCAAAGATTTTTGTTGCATCCACATAATTCTTGTTCTAACTATTAAGTGTATCTGCAGGATGAACTCGCTTTGCTTTCAGTGTCTCTTTTGTGCCATGCATCTGGAGCCTTTGCGGAGAAATGGAGGATGGTCAAGATGGTGCTGCCGACATTACTTGGGCATTCGTTTTTCTTACGAGGAATCAGCCATCCTGTACCTCGCTATATGTGCGGTATGAGGCAAATGTAAAACAAGAGATGCTGCAAGCAAGGTGGATTAGTCGATGTACTTCGCTACATATGCTTATGTTAAGCGTGTCCTAGCAAGAAATGTTGTAATCGACGTGATTTTTTGTGAACTTTTACATCCAAGGGGCTTTTTTTTGTGTGTGTGTATGTGTGTTGGAAAAATTGTCGAGTAACTTATTGCTGTCAAAAGTCTCAGCAGTTGCAGCACATTATCCTCTGCTCAACATGTTCGTGTATCCAATGATCAATTGCTGCTTTAGGTTCTTATTATTGCTCATTCTAGGTTTGAGAATTCAAATTTGTAGTTTTGTCGGATGCCTTTCGAAAGCCACATTCTGAGGCAATCGGCTGAAATAAAACAGGTAAGCTTCATGCCTTCATCGTCGACCGATCAGGATCTGAACAATTCTGATACTCCACATCTTTGCAAGAGATATCTATCTTGTGACTACCCTGTTGGGTTAGACACACAACTTTTTGTCAACAAGTGATAGGAAGCTCAACAAATCTGATACTTATCTAGCTGTGATGGCAGCTCTTTGCTGTCTTCCTACTCTGGCAAATTTTACCTGGTTGTGTTATTTTTTGCTGTGACGAGACAGGTTCTTTATGATGGGTATTGCTGCTACATTTGCTGGAGCATTTGGACTGGGAAACAAAGTCACCTTTGACGCACACCTCTGATAGATATTGTTTGCACGGTGTGTTCGGCTGTTCGTTACTGTTATATTGGTCAGGTTTGCGTAAGGGGGAGAAAGTTCTTCGTTTCAGGATGGCGTTTGTCAGCTGATGCAGATGCTGCTACTGCTGCTGATCGTGGGACGAGAAGGAATATTTATGGCCATATGCTTGTTGGTAGACATGCCAGGTCCAATGGCTGTCCTCTTTTTCTCATCGGTCATGTTCTCTTTCTTACATTACAATTTACAATCATTGTCCTTTCCTCCCTCGGTCTGATGTGTACATGCTTGATGATCAAGAACCGTTCAGGTTCCCTGCTCCGGGCACATGCACTTTGGAACGCAAGAGCAGGTAGCTCTTCGTCCATGGAAGCTTGCACAACTCGTGATGAAATACGGTTGGCAAGCAAGCTTGGATTTCAAAGAATCGTCATAGAGAGTGATGCCCAGGAGGTGGTCAAACTGTGTAACACATACTGCTTTGATCGTGCGAAGATTGTTGCTATCTCTCAAGATACAAGGGAGCTTATTAGAGGCTTAGGCGGAGGTGTGTTGGTGCATGTGGTTCGTGAAGCAAATGAGGTGTATCATGGATGTGCTAAATAGGCTAGTGAGCTTAGGCGGAGGTGCATGTGGACTAACTACGGCTCTACCTTCCTTCATGATTATATGCAGTTATCCCGTAATCCCTCTAAGTAATATTATGAAGCTCCTTGTTAGAAAAACAAAAAATATTGGTCTAGTAGCCCTGCGAATGTGGTGTTTCGTTGCTGCGTGTGTTGGTCAGAGGGTGGTGGGGGGGGGGGGTGGGGGCATCGAATAGAGGAAGTATCTACTTACGATGATAACACATAAATACATGCCACACATTTGGACGGTCCACACCCCTAAACTAGCGCGACCTACCAATCCATAGCTTCCCATGGGACCAGGGTATGCATATTAGATCATAACTCGCTAGAGCATCAGAAGCATTCTCTCCAGCATATTCCTTGGTGGTTTCCAAAATAAACTTTCTCTATCCATGTTGCTTCCACACATGCTCCCGATATTCTATATCCCCAGGTCCAGTAATCATGTATGTTTCCTCATACAAGTGATGTTTTCTTTCATTCCATAGTTGTTCCCATTATTATAGAATAAACATGTTTCCAACACTAGAACCCATGCTTCACGATTCATAGTCGCATTTTTCTCGAAGCATTGTCAAGCTTTATTTCTATGCTATGAATGCTTCTATTTCAGAACACAATTTTGTGATGATAGAAGACCGGAAAATGTAGTACCAAAACATTGTTATCGCACCCTCACAAAAAAAACATTGTATTGTAGTGTAAGAATGAATCACATGTATGTTCAAGGTAACATGTCGTGTTTCATGTGTATGACATGTAATACTAATGCATTTCCATGATAGTGAGCCAGTGGAAACACATTTTGATAGTTGTCGAAACGGGAACAGAAGTAGTACTGAATCATTGTCATCTGTATGTAAAAAATGAAGCAAACATATAAATACTTGAAAACATGTCACATATGATATCAGAAGCATGTATGTGGTACTAAACCCAATGAAGCGCATACATAAAACGCTAGGAAATGTATATAGAGACCACTGCAACAACTGCATTTACGATGTTCCCACTCCCATGCATACAATAAGTCACAACGATGACAGCAGAGATGATGCCGACTCAAACAAGATCATCTTTCAAAGGAACGTTCTTCCAGGAGGAGTGTGAATGTCGCCCGAGATCGAGACGATGACCATGAGAACTAAGGGTGGCACTGAGTCGACTACGAGTAGTAGGAACGAAGTCTCGGTTAGGAGCAATATGGATGCCTCAACACTACAGGAGAGGCTTGCGCACCAATGGGATCATATATCAGTGAAAAGCCTCCTCGTCACACTTCCCATCCCCCCGTCTTCGTCAATATTATGGCCTCACCCTGTCATCTCTCGTGGTCAATGCCCTCGTCAACGTCGTGCTTCTCGCCCTGCTCCCGGTCGACATCCTCGCTCAACGGTGAAGAGCGTGAAGCTTTCGACAGACGGCTTGCGGTGGTTATTCTAACTCTTATTTACAAGACCTTGGATCGATTATCGATATTCAATAGTAAGGAAGATGGCTTGGTGAGATCAGACATCGGATAATAATTCTCCTTAGAAACTGCCTTTAAGGAAAACTAATGAAAATTTGATAAAATTACACTTCTTTGAAAGCTGTGTTTTGAGGCAATCAGCTAAAACAAAACGACAAGCTTCATGCTTCACGCCGACATTCCTTTATCCACATCTTTGCAAGAGACATGCATCTTGTGAAAGCCCTGTTGGATTAGACACTATGTCAACAAGTGATCAGAAACTCAATAATCCTGATACGTATCTAGCTGTGCTGGCAGCTCCTTTATGGCTTCCTACTCTCGGCAAAATTTGCCTGGTTGCATTCTTTCTCGCCGTAACGAGACAGGTTCTTTATGATGTGTATCTCTGCTACATTTGCTAGAGTATTTGGACTGTGAGAAACAAAGTCACCTTTGATGCACACCTCTCGCAGAGATTGTTTTCACGATGCGTTAAACTGTTCGTTACTGTTATATTGGCCAGGTCTTCGTAAGGAGGAAGACGGTTTTTCTTTTCAGGGTGGTGTTCGTCAGCTGATGCAAATGCTGCTAATCATCGGACGAGAAGGAATATTTATGGTCAAATGCCGCTGACGCGCATGCACTTTGGAACGCAAGAGCAAGTAGCATGTAGGCCGTGAAGCAAATGAGGTGCCTCATAGTGTGCGAAACAAACTAGTGAGCTTAGGTGGAGGTGTTTGTGGACTAACTACACCTCTACCTTCCTCCATGATTGTATGCAATTTCTTCGTAACCTAATATATAAAGCTCCTTACTAGCAAAATAAATGTTTGGTCAACTAGCCCTGAGAATGTGGTGTTTCATTGGTGTGTGTGTGTAGGGGGGGGGGGGGGCGGGGGGAGGGGGTTGGGGAGGGGCGGGGGGTGGGGGGAGGGGGGGGGGGTCGTATGGAGCAATCTTGAGGAAGTATGTCTTTACGATGAGAACATGGAACACATTTGGATGGTCCGCACCCCAAAACTAGTGCAGCATACCAATCCCTAGCTTCCCGTCGGACCATGGTATGCCTGTTAGATCAGAACTTGCTGGATGCATTCTTTCGAGCATATTTCCCGGTGGTTTCCATAATGAACTTCCTTTAACCATGTTTCTTCCATACATACCCCCAATATTCACTCCATGTCCCAATAATCGTGTATGTTTCCTTATACACCTAATGCTTCCTTTCATTCCATTCGTGTATGTTCCTTATATACCCAATGCTTCCTTTCATTCTATTAGTTGTTCCCATTATAGGATAAACATGTTTCCAACACTACAAGCCATGCTTCATGATTCATAGTAGCATTTTTATCCAAGCATTGGCATGGTTCGTCTTCGCGCTCTGTCGCTGAAGACGCCGACGCTCGCGGGCGCCGCTATCTTCTTGAAGACGTCGTCATGGCGTTCCTCTCCGTGTCCGGGTTCTGATGAAAACCTCTATCTATTGTAGACTCGGCAACAACGACGCCTAACGCCGTTATCCCTCGGGGCGTTGTTGTGGAGCTTAGGTGTTATAGGTCTTAGCACGGTGTTGCTTTAGTTCATCTTGTACTTTATTTCGGTAGCATAGTCGCGCTCGTTCTGCGTGATCCGATCATCTTGGGATCGGCAGTGTTTGGAGGCCACCCCATCTCCTTGTGTCCTTCGGCCGCCTCGACGACGGTGCAGCCCGCCTCGACTCCAATGCGGAAATCTCCTCTTGCCTGCAGCCAACAGAGGGAGTGCGCCACGATTGCCTTCGGCCTCTGCCCCGAGATGGTATGCGCCGTCGCGGTGGCCAGCGTGAGGGCCGACACCGCTCCTCGCATCCGACGTGGAGAGCTCCTTTTGGGTGCGGCCACCTGAGGGAGTGCGCCTTCAGGGCCAGTCCTAAGGGGGGGCGAACGGGGCGGCCGCCCCGGGCCCCCGGTGCGAGAGGGGGCCCCAAAATGTTGAGCATTAGGTATTGTCCTTGATTTTGTTTTTCCTTTTTCTATGATTTCCTTTCATAATGCGGGACGCCCTTCCTTAATCCACCATTTCCTTAATTAATTACGATCCATAAAATAGGGGTACTACTATTTATTCCTATTTTCCTTCCTTACCAGCAAAGGTGCGATTGGGAAACACGTAGGAGTTATTGTATGCGATTAATTAGGGGTAGTTATGAATAAACATCTCCTGATTTTTTTCCTTAATCCATGAGATTACTAGTGTACAACCATGTACTCAGAGAACGGATCACCCCCTGCATGGAGATTGATATTCATCTCATGCGTGCAACCGCCGCCTAGTGCAGGCCTGAGTCGGAGGAGTGCGACCTCACTAAATCTCCAAGATCATATACAAGTTACAAAGACCCGAAAAAATGTACAAGTTACAAAGAAGAGAAGGTATGTTTCTGATATCTATTTATGCATGTAGTCTATCCCCTATGAGATTTTACCAAGATGGTTGATCAAAGTTTATAAATGATTGCCAACATTGCCTCTTCACTATCGCAACTAGCCTGTTGGGGATATTATTACTGGGCGTAAACCGGCCTATCTGGGCCGGGTTAACTTCGTCAGTAGTTAAGTATGTTAAAGCCCAAGAAGACAGAGGAGGGCTCAAGGCCCATGGTCGGTTCAAGGCCTGTAGCCGTAAACCGGCGTTAGTAATTAACCTGTATTGTAAGTTAGGAATAAGTAGAGACCAAACCGGACACATCTATGAGCCGGTATTGGGACTCCGTAAGCCGACGGGAGTCACCCGTGTATATAAGGGGACGACCCAGCGGCGGTTCAGGAACAGACAACAACTCGAGACATAGACGAAGCTTGTTGGCTCCCTAGTCATCGAAACCCCATCAATTCCATAACAACTAGATGTAGGCTTTTACCTTCATTGAAGGGGCCGAACTAGTATAAACTCTCTTGCGTCCTTGTGTCCGCTTTAACCCCTTCAAGCTAATCCGTCGCGATGGCTCCACGACTAAGTCCTTTCTTTAGGACATCTGCCGTGACAAAACCACGACAGTTGGCGCCCACCGTGGGGCTTTCGCACGATGGTTTCCGGTTTTTGGAGGGCCGCTTTGAAGGACTCGAGGGCTACGCTGTAGGCCGGATGACTAAGAGTCGTCGCGGTAAGCTCTACATCGACGACGCAGGCTGGGGCCCCGAGGCCGGCTCAATTGAGTACGGGTACCGGGTCCCCTTTGGTAGCATTCACGTTTTCATTGGCAAGATCGGTGAACCGGGCCCTGAGACGGACATCTGCACTGACCTCGTCGAGACGGCTCAGCGTGTGCGATCCGCCCGGGTTAAACCGGCCATGAAGCGTGCCTTCGTGGGAGTCATCCATGGAGGAAGTTATGAGGACGGATCGGAATTTCACGGTGCGACCATCGTTTGTTCCGGTGACGAATCTTCGACCGGGGAAACCGAATCTCTTTATCAGCTACAAGATGGCCGGATTGGGAGTTGTTCCGATGGCGATAGTATTCCGGACCCCTCTGATCTGCCCAACCGGGTTGGAATATTCATGGCCGGAACACAAGCAGCGCTTCATTCTTCGACAGCTGCGGCAACGGTCTCCGGTTCAGCAGCGGCGACGGCTGTCGGGGCAGGAGGCCCTGTGCGCCCGCCGGCTCAGGTTCTATCAGAACTATTTGATGTGTTGGTTGTGCTTATGGCGGAAGTTAATCCGCCGGATCAGGACGTTCACAACGCGGAGATTGCAAAGGTAAAGGAACAGATCACCCAAGCCAAGGCGGATCTGGCGGCTGAGGACACCAGGATGGCCGCAGAGCGGGCCGCCTTAGATGCACAGGCCTACAAGCTTATGTTGGACCAGAGCGCGTCGCATGAAGTCATGAGGAGGAAGCACCGATCCCGCTTACCTCCGGTTTTCGAGGCCAGAGACCTTTTCAACACTCCAGGACCAAGAGCCGGCAATCCGCTGGAGGGAAACCGAGCAGAAGCCCCTGGGATCGGTGCACCGGTTCAGCCTCGTCAGATGGACCCGCCCCGTCAAAACACCGTTGTACCTCAGGCCGCTTTAACACCTCCGGGTCACTACTCCAACCCAATGGACAATCTTGTTGCCGTTGCTGCACGGATGGAGGCCATTCCAATTGAAGGTGACTCGCCGCAGGCAGTAGAGATGCGACGGATCAAGGAACTTCTGAGGACAGCTTTGGCCCAACAGGAAGCGTACTCGTACAGCCGCGACCGGATCCACTCGACCCCCCGTCCAAGCCGGAGCTATAGCAGACACATGGATGAACCGGCAGTGTCGAGTAATGAACGACATGGGGCACCCCGTGACAACAACCCGACGGGTGGTGCTGATGACGCTCAGGGAGTGGTGGACCGGGCCCGCACGCAGGGAGGCCGAGTTAGCCACACAGCATCAGGCTCGGCAGCTCACGCCGGTTCGTCCAACCACCTTGACTGAACCTGGTGTTACTTCTAGTTCTTTGGGGGTGCCTTGCCTTATCCCCGCTTTACGCAACGTGCGCCTGCCCAAGGATTTCAAAGGCCCACGCAAGGTACCAAATTACACGGCGGATCAACCTCCAGAGACATGGATGGAGAGCTATGAGATGGCCATGGAGATGCTTGATGTGGATGAAGCGGCGTGTGCGAAATACTTCACCATGATGCTCGAAGGAATGGCCCGTACTTGGTTAAAAAGCTTGCCGGCTAATTCTATCAGTTCATGGGCCCAATTACGAGCCCGGTTTATCAGCAATTTTAAAGATACATGTAAACAGCCTATGTCGATAGTGGACTTAGCTGCATGCGTCCAGGAGGAAGGAGAATCAACGACTCATTGGGTGCGCCGGGTTTCACAAGTGTTGCACTCCTCAGACCGCATCAACGCTGACACCGTAGTATTAACCCTAGAAGGCAACTGCCGGTTTGGACCCCTGAAGCTGAAGTTGGAACGGATGAAGCGTCATTGCACCGACATGGGGACCCTCATGGCCGCTTTGGTGAAATATGCTGATTCTGATAGCACCAAGGATCCCGAATCTGATGATGACAAGACAGGGAAAGGGAAGAAGAACAACAGCTCCAAAGGTCAGCAGCATCACTGGGCAGGCAAAGGTGGAGGAGGCAAGAGTAAAGCGGATGGTAACATGGACTTTGTGGCTAATACCAACGCACAGGACAATGGCCAGCGACGCAAGGGTAGGCCGAAAAATCGTAATGGAGCGCCCAACCCTAACCCAAACCGCCTAAACTATCTGCTAAGCCAGCCCTGTCCAAGACATGGGACGAAGGAGGCGCCGGCAAACCACCTTTGGAAAGATTGCTTTATTATGCAGGAGTTCAAGAATTCTAATAATTTCCGGTATGATCACGAATCTGGCGGAGGCTCGGGATCCGGGCCGGGTTACGGAGGAGGAAGTTCCGGTTCAGGATTCAATGGTAATCCGGGCGGACATAATGGTCAAAATAGCCAGAACAACCAGGGTGGTTACAACCAACAGCAGCAACAATCAGGTTACTAGAGCAACCCAAAGCAGTTGAGTAATGGGCAGTATCATGTCTTCACCACTAGCTTGGACAAGCGAGACCGGAAAGTTCAGAGGCGGGCGGTCAACTCTGTTGAACCGGCCATACCCCGTTATCTACGTTGGTCTAAACAACCAATCATATGGAGCAGAGAAGATCACCCTCCCTAGGTCGATAATCCGGGTCAGTTGGCTTTGGTGGTGGCGCCTCAGGTGGGAGGTTACAAGTTCACCAAGGTGCTCATGGATGGAGGGAGTAGCATTAACATCCTGTACTATGAGACCTTCCGTCGTATGGGACTAACAGATAAGAATCTCAAACCGTCTAATACAGTATTCCACGGTGTAGTGCCTGGCAGATCAGCATATCCCGTTGGTAAGATAGCTCTGGAAGTGGCCTTTGGGGATGATCATGATTCCAGGTCGGAGATATTGACGTTTGAAGTGGTGAAAATCCAAAGTCCATATCATGCCCTGTTTGGGCGACCGGCCTACGCCAAGTTTATGGCTCGGCCCTGTTATGTGTATTTGCAGCTCAAGATGCCGGGTCACAAGGGGACAATAACGGTTCACAGAAGCCGCAAAATCGCTTTGAAATGCGAGGAAGGAGATGCGGCTTATGCAGAGTCGGTTTGTGCCACCGAGGAGTTGAAGTACTATAAAGACAATGTTGATCCGGCGGACATGACTCCGTTGAAGAAGCCAACTACGGAGCATGATCCGGCCCTAAAGTTCAAATCGGCAGCAGAAACTAAGCTTGTTGACTTCGTACCTGGTGATTCGTCCAAGCAGTTCAGCATCAGTGCCAACTTGGATCCGAAATAGGAAAGCGCGCTCATCGAGTTCATCCGTGAGAATCAGAACATTTTTGCATGGAAGCCCTCTGACATGCCAGGTGTACCGAGGCAACTCACTGAGCACACACTTAATGTGGATCCTAAATATAAACCGGTGAAACAGTTCCTCCGCCGGTTTAACGAAGAAAGACGCAAGGCAATTGGAGAAGAGGTAGCCAGGCTCGTAGCAGCTGGCTTTATTGTTGAAGTTTTTCACCCTGAGTGGCTTGCCAATCCGGTGCTGGTCCTTAAGAAAAATAGCACCTGGCGCATGTGTGTGGATTACACAGATCTTAATAAGGCTTGTCCAGCAGATCCTTTTGCTCTCCCCTGTATTGATCAAATTATTGATGCTATGGCGGGCTGTGAGTGTTTAAGTTTTTTGGATGCGTATTCTGGCTATCATCAGATCAAAATGGCAGTTAAGGACCAGGAGAAGACGACATTTATAACTCCCTTTGTTTGGAGCCTTCTGCTATGCGTCTATGCCCTTCGGGCTCAAGAGTGCCCAAGCGACTTACCAACGGTGTGTACAAAATTGTCTTCACAAGCAGATTGGCCGTAATGTACATGCTTACGTGGATGATATCGTGGTTAAGTCCAGGGAGAAGGAGACTCTGATTGATGATTTGAAGGAAACCTTTGATAACCTGAGGACATACAAGATGATGCTTAATCCGGACAAGTGTGTCTTTGGTGTACCGGCGGGCAAGTTATTAGGCTTCTTGGTGTCCAATAGGGGAATTGAGGCTAATCCGGAGAAAATCACAGCCATCACCTCCCTCGCTAAACCGAAGTGTATCAATGATATTCAGCGCCTGGCAGGCCGGATTGCTGCGTTAAGACGGTTTATCAGTCGCCTCGGTGAGAAGGCAATCCCTTTGTATCAGATGTTGAAAAAGACGGATCAGTTTGTCTGGAGTTCTGCTGCTGATGAAGCATTTGAGGACTTAAAATGGCAATTGGCCAATCCGCCTGTGCTCGCTGCGCCCATTGATAAGGATCCATTGCTGCTATATGTTGCTGCTAATGCTTGGGCGGTCAGTGTGGCTATTGTGGTAGAGCGAAAGGAGGCAGGTAAGGAGCATCCGGTTCAACATCCGGTCTATTATATCAGCGAGGTGCTCATTGAGTCCACGCAAAGGTATTCGCATTGGCAGAAGCTGGTGTATGGAGTTTTTATGGCAAGCTGGAAGCTTAAACAATACTTCCAAGGGCATCCAATTACAGTGGTCAGTTCTGCTCCTTTGGGAGATATCATCCAGAACCGGGAAGCAACTGGACGGATTGCAAAGTGGGCTATAGAGCTGGGGCCGTACGGTTTGAAGTATGTGCCTCGGATAGCGGTTAAGTCTCAAGCACTTGTTGATTTCATCAATGATTGGACGGAAATGCAAGCACCTGAAGAAAAGCCGGATCATACGTATTGGACCATCCATTTTGATGGATCCAGGCAATTGGAAGGCTCGGGGGCTGGAGTCGTATTAACCTCCCCACGAGGTGATAAGTTTTTTTATGTTCTCCGCTAATGTTCCCTTGTACTAACAATGCAGCTGAGTATGAAGCCTTGCTCCATGGTCTCCGGATTGCTAAGGAGATGAATCTAAGTCGAGTTAAGTGCTTCGGTGACTCGGACCTTGTGGCTCAGCAGGTGTCTGGCACTTGGGACTCCAAGGACCCACTCATGGCAGCATATCGTCGTGAGGTGGATATTGTTGCAGGTTATTTCAGAGGCTATCAGGTGGACCACGTGGACCGGCGAAAAAATGAAGCGGAGGACGCTTTAAGCCGGCTGGGCTCTCAGCACAAACCGGTCCCGCCCAATGTTTTTCTGGATGTGCTGCACAACCCGTCAGTGAAGATCCCTGGTGAAGAGGATTTGGCTATTCCTGATCCGGAGGCTCAATTGGTGGCAGCTCTTCATGTTATTCCGGATTGGACGCTTCCTTACCTGGCGTACAAGAACCGGGGCGAGTTGCCAGAGGATGAGATTCTGGCCCGACAGATAATCCGGCGATCCAAGTCCATGGCTATCATCAATGGCGAGTTGCATCATTGCAGTGTATCAGGAGCTTTTCAACGTTGCGTGTCCCCTGAAGAAGGCCGTGAAATTTTGCGTGAGATCCACGAAGGAGATTGTGGTCACCATGCCGGTTCAAAGTCTCTGGTGGCTAAAGCATTTCTCCATGGCTTCTATTGGTTAACTGCTCATGCTGATGCGGAGGATCTGGTCAGACGGTGTGATGGTTGCCAAAGGTTTTCAAGACGTGCTCATGTACCAGCTCAAGAATTGAGAATGATTCCAATTACTTGGCCGTTTGCGACTTGGGGGCTGGATATGGTTGGGCCTTTCAAAAGGTCCAAAGATAAGAAGACCCACCTCCTGGTGGCGGTTGACAAGTTTACAAAGTGGGTGGAGGCAGAACCTGTTAGCAAGTGTGATGCGGCCATGGCGGTTCAGTTCATCAAAAAGTTGATTTTCCGGTTTGGCTTTCCGCATAGTATTATCACAGATAATGGTACCAATTTGTCCAAAGGTTCTATGAAGGAGTTCTGCGAATGGGAGCACATCCGGCTCGACGTTTCATCAGTGGCACATCCACAGTCCAATGGTCAATCAGAAAGAGCTAATCAAGAGATCCTGAGAGGCATCAAGCCCTGGCTCATGGTTCCTTTGCAGAGAACGCCGGGTTGTTGGGTAGAAGAATTACCATCTGTGCTATGGAGCATCAATACAACACCCAACAGATCAAAAGGATACACACCATTCTTCATGGTTTATGGAGCGGAGGCGGTTCTCCCCAGTGATATCCGTCATGATTCACCTCGTGTAACGGCTTATATTGAAGCGGACAATGAGACAGCACGGCAAGATGCTTTGGACCGGTTGGATGAAGAGCGTGACATCACAGCCGCCCGATCGGTGATTTACCAGCAGGATCTTCGTCGTTATCACAGTCGCCGGGTCAGAACTAGAACCTTTCAGGAGGGAGATTTGGTGCTTCGGCTCATCCAAGATCAGACTGGTATGCATAAGTTATCCCCACCTTGGGAGGGGCCTTTCGTGGTCAGCAAGAATCTGCACAACGGGTCATACTATCTGATCGATATTCGAGAACATAAGGACTCACGTACATCAGAGGAGGAGACCAACAAGCCATGGAACATAGCTCATCTTCGGCCTTATTATACCTGAGCCATTGGTTCTACTTATGTACATATTACAGCGATGTATATTTTAACTATAATAAACCGGAACCTCAGCTAAAGCGGGGTATCTGTTCTTTTACATCATGTGTGGTTACACGGAGTTGTTTTAAAGCGGCTTCTGGTTTACCCCTTGAGTTCGCTTTGCTAAAAGCATCATATTATATCACTTGGAGGATTGGTTGTGTCCGAACCAATACCATGCCTCTTGATAGGCGAGAGCCACCAGATCACTTGGGGACTTGGTCATGTCTGAACCAGTCATGCATCTTGATCGGCCTAAGGCCACAGAATCACTTGGGGGCTTGGTCGAACCCGAACCATGACCATGCCATTTGGTCAGCATAAATGCCACGGTTTCATTTGGGGACCTGGCTGACTAGAACCATAGTTACACCTAACGGGAGCTTGGTCATGTTTGGCCATGGTAACGCCATTTGATCAGCTTAAATAAACCTTTTTTGGCAAACGGTTTTTTCATTGCTTTTGCTTCACACTTTTCTTTGAAGGGTTTTTTTTCTTTTTATTGCGTTTTTAAACCGACAAAGTTTTTTAACCAATCAATTGACGGAACACAGTTCATGTCAATCCGGAGACTATTTTGCCCGGTTTGATCCTTGTTGTTAACATCCTCTTATGGAGTAACACGGTGTTTATTATAACTCGGCACAGTTTACATGGTAAACCAGCGTCATATATATATATATATATATATACAGGAGCTGTTATCTCCTCCAACAGTGTGGGTTTGCAAAAACTCCGCTTCAAGATTGGCCAAGCCAACTTCACACTCAACGATGGCAGGTATTATCTATCTCAAAAATTTGATCATATATTTAAAATTTCGTTTTGGATGTTTTGATTTCATATATACAGACATCATATTCCGCTTGACGGTACAACCGCGGTGGCACTTGACGAATTTATCATTTCAGAAAGTGTTTTGGAAAGTTCATTACCACAGGAAGAACAAATTATGCACGGAGGCATATCAACATCAAAGGTATCAGCTAGCCTATTACAAGGCAACATGGTGCCCATAATAATATAATTGTTTTTCACAAAGGAGAGGCAGTTTTAAAACCGGCTTCCGGTTCAAGCTTGGTCACCAGCCTGGCCTGATGGTTGTGGGTTATCCTGCGCCGCTTCAGCCTCCGTTTCTCTACCTAGTGGCTGGAAATCCACAGTTGTCCAGTCGATTCCCATTAATGCTTGAAAAACAGCTTCATCATGGATCAGCAATGACGGGTCAATGTCGGGAGCGTAAGTATGCTTACGGATTGGAGGGATCAAATTTTCCGATTCATGGATTGCTGCAGCTATTCGCTTGTTCTGACTGTCATATTGCGCTTGATAATGAGACAAGTCTGTTTCCTCAGCCAACTGACAAGCTAGCGGACGTACCTCCCGGTTTATTGCTCGCAGATCCGCTTCACCAAATTCTGACCCGTCTTCCTTCAAGCTGGGATAGCCCTGAGGCGCTTCAATAGGATCAAAATCCAGCACCCAGGCTTTTGCCCGGATTAAGGCATTGATTGCACCGGTTAGAGCAGCAGATTTCTTCAGCTCTTCAACCCGGGCAGGAAGCACTGAGAGTTTCATCAGAGTATCTTGAATCAAAGTGGACGTCGGTTTGTTATGAGACGTGGTACAGATGATCCGCTGGGCACCAGTATACAATTGTTCAACCAATGTATAGGCGGCTTTCAATTTCTTCCGCACATCTGCCCCAAGTGACCAATGCGTGAACCTGAAATACCATAAAGGGTTAATAACCGGCGACTCTGTAAGAAGGCAGAGCCAATTCAGAAGGCAAGCTGGCTTACTAAAGATAGCAGTGGTCATGGCATGCACGTGCCGCTTTATGCTGGTCAGTTCATCCGTCACTGGTTTTAGTGCATCCTCGGCATCCTCTGCTCGTTTGATCAAAGCGGACTTTTCAGTGGCCCAATCCGCCCGTTTCTTCTTGAAGTTCTCCTTAAGTTGTTCCATGGTGCTTAAAGCGCTGGCCAATTCCTCTTTTGCTTTGAAGGTTTCAGCCTGTTGGGTTTTCAGGTTTTCTTAAAGATCGATGACTTGGTTTTCTTTCGTCTTCAGCTCCGCCTGCATGTATACAGATATATGCTTCGACAAATCGGTATAAGGATTCAAGTACCAACCACATAACAAGTTATGCGCTTAGCACTTGGGGGCTAATGCATATTCGATCTTCATCTTTCAATTGTTTACAAAGTCCCAAGATCAATACAAGTATTCAGCTTGGCACTTGGGGGCTAATGGCTATTTGATCATATATATTCTGATGCGGCAGTTTCAATTACTTAAAGTACCGGTTTAACTACGCTAAGTTGAACCGGCCCTTGGGGGCTACATCAGCGAATTTCAAAGCATCAAGATTTATATTATTAAGTCCCGGTTTGAAACAATATTTCAAACCGGCCCTTGGGGACTAGGAGAGACGGCAAGAATGGAAGCATACAAGCAGGAAGGAGCATATGGAAGTTACCTCATATTTATCTTTCATCATATTAACCAGACCGGCTTCATAGTCACGACTGGTATACAGCCGGTTCAGATAGCCGGAATGGATATCTTGGGCGTTCAGAGCAGCGTAAATCGTCAGATCAGCGTTTCACTTGCCTTTGCCAAAGGCAGCAAATTCTTCCTTGGCAGAATGTTTGGATAAAGCGACAGGATTGCTTGGCTCAGTATGGCCAGTGCCAGTAATGACAACCTCATCATCCTTGGTACCGCTGGTTTGCACTGGAGCTGTTGGCTTGTCAGTAGGTTTTGTTGGACCGGTGAAGCTTTCAATCCGGATGGAACCTGTGGGCTGATGGATAGGACCTGAAGTATCAGTAGGTCTCTCTTCAGCAATAAGATCATCATCTTGCTGCGGTGGATCGTTGGGAATATCCTCAGGAATAGCCGCTTCAACATTGGGTGTCTTGCCTGCTTCAAGAACGACATCTTCTTCGGCCATTTTGTCCAGGCGGGCCTTCTTGCTTGGCCTAGGTTTGGCCCTGAGAAGAATAATAAATCAAATACAACATATGTTCTAAGGCAATGTACTGCAAACATCACAATAAGTATAGCTTACCCAAGCACCGTTTTAAGCGGTGGGAGCTAAGTAGCCAATGACTCGTCAGAAGATGAGTGGGAAGTAACCTGGTAATCGGAGTCAGACGGATTAAGAGGTTGACGAAAGCAGCCCGCTTTAGGACAAGCACTGACAAGCAAATTAGAGACCTCTGAATGGCGTTTCTGAACCGGACTATTCGGTAAACCGGCGGAGGTAACTACCTGGCCGCTGTGCCGGGTTGTGCGACGAGCTTCGTGTTGTTGGGTCTTCATAAGAAATTTAGGATCCAAATAAGCAAGAGGATGAGAAAATTTAACTTTCCATTTTGCCTGGAGGATTTTTTGTGAAGGCAAAGTTTCTAAATCGGAAGAGAGAATAATTACCTCTGCAACATCCGCGTGGCTGGCTTCGGCATCATCCTGACAAATATCATCATCAATAAGACGCATGAAAAATAAACCAAGTGAGTCAAGCTCTACCTCAAAGTCCGAATTATCCACATCATCATCAGGGGCCGGATTAGAAGATGCAGTGGTTCTTTTTCTGTGGGCAGTCTTCTTCATAGCTTTAGTCTTTTGCCGGGTTGCTCTTTCCGGTTTGTCTGGTTTTTCTGGTTTCTCCTGTGGCAGTTTTTTGCTCCAAAACGGATCATTGCCCTGATTATGCAGACACTGATATTAAACAATGACCAGACATATCAATAACAGATTCAGCAAAGAGAAAAATCAAAATCTTACAGCTGGCGGTTTGTTGGTGGCACAGAAGGGAAGCAGGCCGGTTCTAGCGCAGACGTGTTCCGGTTCATTCAGCATCTTATTTACAGCCTCTGTGATTTCTTCATCGGAGAGCTGGATTTTTGAATGTCGCAGTGGGTCATCAAGATTGTCAGTATACTCGCACATCAAACCGGAGCGCTGACTAAGGGGCAGTATGCTCCATGATATCCAACAGCGAGCGAGATCAACCCCTGTTAAACCGTTGGCCATAAAGGCTCTGAGCTTTGACAGTTGGGTAGCATATTTGCTTCTCTCCTGGGCAGTCAATCTTTGAGGAAAAGGGTGTGTATTGTTGAGCCGCTCCGGACGAAAGCCAGGCAAGGGATTCTCACCAGCAGGGGAGGTGTCTTTGCAGTAGAACCATGTCTGATTCCACTCCTTGGGGTGACTGTGCAGCTTGGCGTGAGGGTATGCGACCTCTTTCCTTTTTTGAATCGCCACGCCACCCAACTCTGTATTAGAGCCATCATTAAACTCAGTACAGCGGTTTAGATGGAAAAGGTCTCTGAACAATTCCACTGTGGGCTCCTCTTGAAAGAACACCTCACAGAGTACTTGGAAGTGACACATATTTGTAACAGAGTTGGGGCCAGTGTCTTGCGGATGGAGTTGGAAATCGGCTAAAACATCCCGGTAAAATTTAGAACCGGGCGGCTTAAAGCCCCGGGCTAAGTGATCTACGAAAACAACAACCTCTCCTTCTCGAGGTGTGGGAGGGCATTCTTTGCCAGGAGCCCTCCAATGGATGGTATCTTTGCTTCCTAAAGCGCCAATCAGGACTAAATCGTCCAGTTAATCCTCTGTGACACGAGAAGGAACCCAATTGCACTCATATACTTGCTTGGCCATGATGGAATCTGCAAGGTAGAAGGTCCCGGTTCAAAAATGCATTTGATCAAGGTACGTTGGTATGTGCACTGTTAAACCTGAGACAGAACTATCTAAACCGGAGTTTCATGAAGCAACCAACATCTGGCGGTTCAACAAGGGGACTAATGGCATATACCGGTTTGGAAAATTTTCTATAAGGTTAAACCGCCTGATCTAAGCATTGAAAAGTTGAGATTGCGGATGGACAAGTACGCAGAAACAGGTTTCACAAGATTTCTTTACAGCATTGGATCTGAAGCAAGTTCAGAAAAGAGATAAATGCTTAGAGGTTCAAAGGAGCAGTACCGAACCAATGAGCAAAACGTTCATATAGATCTATGGTTTGAGATGCATAAGTGAAGGCGAAGGTCAAACAACTATCGTTGCACAGAGTAAAGACTTGCAAATTCATCTAAAGATCTATCGTATGAGCAAGATGCAGACGATGAACACTGAAGAACTGCGAAACCCTAGGCCAGATCTGCGGGGGAAAGGATAGAAGATTTACCGGAGCTGAGGAAGATGCGGAAGGTTGCCGCGATGTTCTGGTGCGCTCAGGTTGATGCAGCGGCCAAGGATGAGGCAGAGGTCGACGGCGGCGGCGGAGCTCCGAGGCTGGCGACGCGAGGAAGACGAAGAAGGCACGGAAGGAGAAAAGAAATGACCCTTCGGTCCTATTTATAAGGCGAAAGAACATGAGTCAGGCGCCACAATCAAGGGGCCACAAAACGGAGCTGTCGCCTCGATTTCCGCTGATCTATGAAACAAATAAGCATAATGGATAGCTTCGTTATGACAGGTGACGTCACTCTGGTTTACAGCAATCAGAGAAGATGACATCATGGCGGTTTACCAAATTATAAAAAGATGTTGAAGATGAAGCTTTTATCAAAAGGATTGACATGAACCCGTTCAAATCAATCTGGGGCCTAATGTTGGGGGATATTACTACTGGGCGTAAACCGGCCTATCTGGGCCGGGTTAACTTCGTCAGTAGTTAAGTATGTTAAAGCCCAAGAAGACAGAGGAGGGCTCAAGGCTCATGGTCGGTTCAAGGCCTGTAGCCGTAAACCGGCGTTAGTAATTAACCTGTATTGTAAGTTAGGAATAAGTAGAGACCAAACCGGACACATCTATGAGCCGGTATTGGGACTCCGTAAGCCGACGGGAGTCACCCGTGTATATAAAGGGACGACCCGGCGGCGGTTCAGGAACAGACAACAACTCGAGACATAGGCGAAGCTTGTTGGCTCCCTAGTCATCGAAACCCCATCAATTCCATAATAACTAGACGTAGGCTTTTACCTTCATTGAAGGGGCCGAACTAGTATAAACTCTCTTGCGTTCTTGTGTCCGGTTTAACCCCTTCAAGCTAACCCGTCGTGATGGCTCCACGACTAAGTCCTTTCTTTAGGACATCTGCCGTGACAAAACCACGACATAGCCTGTGCTAATTGATTTATTAAATACTTTTTTTTGCGAATAAATACTGTTTATACATAGCTCTTATTGGGGCTATCAATTTTTTAATACAGCGATATGCTGACAGTTGAAATGGAGGAATAAGTCGAGAGACTTTATACATATCAAAGCAAGTGATCATAGGCACTTAAATCATCTGCTAGTCTTGCTGATGAACTCGCTTCTAGATTGTGATCTAAAATTAGGTTAATCTTAATTGGATATATTAGTAAAGAAAGAGATTTATAAGAGAAAAACTATATTTTCGTTGGTTGACATTTAACATATTTTCTCGTATTTTTACTATGTTTATGTTAAGGCCCTTGAGATTGGGATCTAGTATTCTAGTTTCGTCCCGGACCCCTGAAATCTCAGGACCGTCCCTGTGCGCCGTGATTGCCTCCGGCCTCTGCATCGAGACGGTAGGCGCCGTCGTGGTCGTCGGTGGCCTCGCGACCACCCTGGTGTTATCCACTCTCTCTGCTCTCACTCGCTTGGAGGCCAACTAATGAAAATGAGAAGCGGTGTGAAGTGGCACGGAAAGGGAATACGATACATGCGGCGCTCGCGACGGGGCGTTGCTTTTCCAAACGAGAAAGAGTGTGATGTGGCTGATCCCCTGCTCTAAGATTCGTGCTAATGATCCAAGGGTGGAAAAGACGTTCAGACTGGGGGCATGGAAATCTGACATTCGGGGGTTATAGATTCCCAAGAATAATGGTTGGATACAGCGCCGCCGACGGCTCAGCGGCTCGGCTGCCGGCAGCAAACGAAGGGGGATAGAATTAGCAACCTCACGCTAAATTCCGTGAGCCGCAATTAGCAGCCTCTCGCTTAATTCCGTGAACAATTTGGCTCACTCCCTGACAAGTGACAACCTAGCTGCTCTGAACTCCGCTCGAAACCCTAGCCGCCCCCATCATCCCTTCCTCCCACCCCGCCGCCCGCCATGCCCTCGCCGGCGCCGCACCTCGTCGACGAAATCCTGGAGGAGGTCTTCCTCCGCCTGACCACCCCGGCCGAGCTCGCCCGCGCCTCAACCGCCTGCCCCCGTTTCCGCCGCATCATCACCGACCGCTCCTTCCTCCGCCGCCACCGCAAACGCCACCCACCTCCGCTCCTCGGGCTCGTGAACGTGGATGGCAGCTTCCAACCAGCCGAGGCGCCCCACCCCTCCGCCCCGCTCGCCCGCGCTCTCGCCGACGCCGCTGATTTCACCTACTCCTTCGTCCCCGCGCCCAGCAATGGCATCCCCTGGCATGTCCGCGACGTCCGCGATGGCCGAGTCCTCCTGGAGGCCTGCCAGGTTTTGGAGACCCTCAAAGACATGGCGCTGTGTGATCCCTTGTCACGGCGCTACGTGCTGCTTCCGCCCATACCGACGGACCTCGCTGTCCAGGAAGAGTACCCATTTGATATCGTGCCCATCCTTGCTCCCATTGCGGATGATGAAGATGATATGTCGTTCAAGGTGATATGCTTAGCCATCTATGGTTCCAAGCTAACCGCCTTTGTCTTCTCGTCTGTCACACAGCAATGGTGTATAACTGCATCTATCGGTTGGAGTTTGTTAGACGCGCATCACCCTCCCCTTGGACTGTGCATGTTTTCCACTTATGGGTTCTGTGGCTTGCCCGGTTTCGACAACGAGGGCGGATGCTTCTACTTGGCGTCACCTTTGTTAGACAAGTTGTTCGTGCTGGACACACAAAAAATGGAGTTTCTCACTGTCAACTATCACACTGGCTATGATATACTGGTCAGACACCTGCCTGGCCGGATAATCGAATTTCTCGCCAGATACGATGATCCCCATATAATTCAACCTGGCCAGGACAGAAGTATGCGTGGCATTGTAGTAGGTAGAGAAGGAGACCTCGAGATGTTTTCTCTCATCGGTGATCACAGCCCAAATGGCTCATTTGATCTCTATCATACGACTCAGCAAAGCAATGGTGAATCTTCCAATGAATGGCGGATGAAGAATATTATACCATTGCCTGGAGGGCATGACTATTTCACCATGAGTGCGGCTGAGGGATTATTGTTCCTTGGAGCCACTACAGAAGATCAAGTGGGCTTTGATAGAGAGTCTGGGCCGCCATTGTCCAGGATTGATTGGGATGTAGATTATTTTTCGCTTGAGGTCAAGACTTCTGAACTGAGGAAGGTTTGCACGAGCAAGGGGAAATTCTTCCATGCTGAACATGTTCACTGGTACTTTGGCTACCCCCCGTCGCTGTCAAAACCGAGTGTATGAAGTGGTAAGTTAATTTGTTTTATGATCGTTGTGCTCTGCTGGCGTAATTGTTCATGTAGATGTGATTGCTTTATGCTGTTATACAAGACATTGTCAAAGTAGGGTAAGTTGGCATGATCTGTTTCCTGGTCAATAATTGCCTTGCAACATGGTAATAAAGTTAACAATTTCATTTCATACCAAGAAGGGTGTATATACCCCACCAAGTTTGCATAACATTTGCTTCAGTTAATGTCTGAGGGCCATTTACATCTAAGGAAAGGCGTTAATTTATCCTTTGCGTATTAGTTTCTGCTACATTTTGTTAACTGGAACTGGCTAAATGATCATTTGTCCCTCTTATAGACATACTACCTCTATTATTTGCCCCTCTTTAGATAACATTTGACCATTAATTTACTCTTGTTTAAATTTTTGTGCGTACCATTTTCGCCTTTCTAGTTAGTAGGCACCAACCCATGCAAATATGACATCAGTTACCTGCAAAAGAAGTATGACATAGGTTACCTCTAAAAGAAGTATGAAATAGAATTATAGGGAAGGAATAGGAGTACACTCTTGCAAGATTTTAAAACTGCATGTATGTTTCCAGTTGTGGTGAAGCCTGGTACTATATTTTCAGTAACTTTATACAGCTTTGTGAAGCTGCTGTTTGGTATTTGTTTGTGAAAGTATAAATGTTCTGATATATGTTAGGTTAATTAAAATTGAGGCATATCCTGCTTCATATTTCGTTAATAAACTTCTGGAAGCCATTCATATTAAGGTTTTCGGCGCAGTTTTGCCTAGAAACCGTGCAGCTCTATTTTCTTTTCATAAATTGCAGGAACACCCTACCCATTTGGAACAAAAAGCTGCCCATATGTCTTCTATTTTTCTTTTCTTCTTTGAATATGATTTGGCACATGCTCCGGATGATTGGACAGATTATAGTTAGACTCCATTGACATGGTTCTCTTTGTAGCACATGAATAAGAGTCCACATGATACCTAAGACGACACATACGTAATCAAAGATTCACATCGTGAGATTTCGGGCATCCATTTCTTGAAGCTACGTGTTATTTTTATCTATCTCTAAGGAAAAGGGCTAGCTGTAGGGCATAAGTGAGCCTTCAACCTATAAACTCCCTAGGACTTTTAAAAGCTATCATTTAAATATATCAAAATAGTCTTCAAACACAATTTGGAACACTGATGGGTGATTAGATATATTTAAGTACCCTGTCAAATTTGATATTATCAAAATACTGTTTACAACGAATACACAGACATTATTCCCAAGTAGTAATATAAATATTTTATATAAAATATTATTATTCAAAGTGTAGAAGGTATAACCTCACTAAGTTTCCAAAATCTGGGGGAGTAATCAAATAATATTATTGCTCTTAACATGATATGAATTTGCTTTATTGGGTACGTACATGAACGTACATCAATTTGAAGAGCGTTTGCTTATTGAATTATTTTCAAACTTTTCCTTCTACTGCACTAGCACGGAAGCTGAATTATCCGTTTGCATCCAATTAGTTGTGCTATTTCAGATTTATTAGTAAAGCAGTAAATTTTGGTCAATTCGAGCAGCTCTAGTGTCTAGTCAATCCAACGGGCGAAAAAACTCAAAGCACATGCATCTATCTTTATCATGAATGCATTGTGGCATTCGATGGTTTCCACTAAAGAAGGAAAAAAAGCTGATTAATTAGGCAATTTTAAACGTACACATGGACCTTATTGCTTGATTAGTATGGGAGAATCCCACCCCACCTTGTATTTTCCAATCAGCTTGAACGCCTTTGGCAGGTTTGCTACAATGCTACTGAGATGTAGGTGACTTGAACTATTGTTCTGATTGATCTGATATGGTCGCCACGATCTGTACGACGTCCCAAACGTGGAGTTATGGTGGATTCATTACGATCTGGACCATACAGATAAACCCAATGGGTTATATCTGTTTTATTTAGAGTCAACATGGTGGCTCGGAAGGAACCCCCAATTAGTAAATATATAAGACAAGATGCAAAGATATGGTTTTGTTCCAATTCCACAATTCAAAGCCTTCTTTTCCTTCTCTTTTTACCTTTGCTCCCATATTCATGTTTGGCTTGGACCATACTGATACTAGCATCGGTGGTGGCGTGGCAGTGCGAGCCCCACCGAGTAGTTTGCTAGGCTGCAAGGTCTCGACGTGACCTGTGGAGAGCTATCGACGAGCTTGCAACACTCCTAGGTGCAACAATGCCCAGCCCCACAACAAGTGCAGTGCTGCAACAATGGCCGCCGCACTCGTTGTATGTGGTTCAGTGTCGATGTTTCTACAGCTGCTGATGCTTCAAATTCCAATACTGATTCCACAGTTATGCGCAGGTAGATGGGCATTATCATTAGTTGCGGATCAGTGCTTGCGCATGGTTCAATTATTTCCTTCTTTTTTTATCAATCAGGTTCTTGTTCAGAAAGAGCACAGCTTGGCATGGACAGCTGTGACTTGACAGTTGACAGGAGCAGAATGTAAGAACAAAAACAATCTCAGGAAAGGGAAAATAAATGGAAGTGACCACAAAAGGGTAGATCATCAATCCAAAAATCTCGGGTATACCATCAATTAGAATCTAGGTTATGCGCGATAAATAATGTGGGTATGTTCATAAGAGGCTCAAATAATCAAATATCCTACATGGAATAGAGGGACTCCTTAATTAGAACCTTGAATGAGGAGCTTACGTGCCTTTAGTTTTGAGCTGTGAATCTGTGATTTACTTGTCGATTTTGTACGGAGCGCTTTATTGTGAAACCCTTGGAAGAAGAGTTTTTTGTTGCATCCACATGATTCTAGTTTGTTCTAACTAGTAAGTATATCTGCAGGACTGATGAACTTGCTTTGCTTCTGTTGTCTTTTTTTGGGCCATGCATCTGGAGCCTTTGAAGAGAAATGGAGGATGGGCAAAAAGATGGTGCCGCGCAAATAGTACTTGAGCATGGTATTATTTACAGGGAATCATTGGTACTTGAGCATTGGTATTAGTATTTTAGTCGACGTATACTTTGCTACATATGTTGATGTTAAGCGTGTCAAAGCAAGACATGATGGGAGCAAGGTGAATTTTGGCGAATGTTTGTATGTAAGATGCTTGTTGTTGTGTGTGTTTGGAAAATGGTCGTATACTTTTGTCGAAACTCTAAGTGGTTGCAGCACATTATCCTCTCTGCTCAACATGTTCATGGATCTGATGATTCATTGCTGCTTTCATTGCTCGTGCTGGCTTTGAGCATTCACAATTTTGTGTTTTGTTGGTTGCCTTTTGAAAGCCGCGTTTTGAGGCAATCAGCTACAACAAAATGGGCAAGCTTCATGCTTGGCGCCGACATTCCTTTATCCAACATCTTTACAAGAGATATGTATCTTTTGAATGGCATGTTAGATTAGATACATAGGTTTCAGTCAACAAGTGACCAGGAACTCAACAATCATGATACTTGTCTAGCTGTGCTGGGAGCTCCTTGTTGTCCTCCTACTCTTTGGCAAAGTTATAATACCTGATAGCGTTCATCTTCAAGGGAGGAGATAGGTTCTTTACTATGGGTATTTGCTAGAGTATTTGGACTTTGGGAAACTCACAAAGTCATCTTTGCTGTTCTTTTCTCCCTTTGTCTGATGTGTACATGTTGCCACAAACTTGCCACTGGGAGCACATTCTTTCTTTCCTCCCTCACCGATCAAGATCCTATGTTACTGCAAAACATGGAAGTCGGCAGGAAACCAACCCAAAACATGCATGAGATCTACAAGGTAGGCTGACTTGGTTTGGCATATTTCCTATCCTAGCATAAATACGAAGAAACATGAGATAGAAATGCTAGGCTGACTGGTTTGTTTTCGCAAATAACAATAATACTAATACTATTCTATAACATGTCATACCAGCATAGATGGAGATCTTTCATTCCTTTAAAGGGGGAATTGAAGTTCGGAACTTGCCGAGTAGCCGGTGAGTGAGTCAGTGCCACAAGAACATCCACGATACTCATTGTTATGCTTTTTAACCAAGCTACCATATAGACTATAGACTTAAATGGTCACCAAATTTTAATTTAAAACTACATATATTTTCTTTTCATTGATCTTTCTTTGCTACTCCCTCCGTCCCACAAAACGTCTTATATTGTAGGACGGAGGGAGTATTTATTTGCCTGTGTTGAGGTTCCAAAAAGTAAGACTTTGCATAGCTGAAGCACTACAACCTTTAGAGGTAAAGTATCATCGTTGTCAAGAATATTATAGATTGAATTGCATATGAGGCTGGTAAAAACATCTCTTGCAACATGCAAGCCATAATGGCTCTCTGCCTAGCACCGCCGCTCCCCCCCCCCCCCCCCCCCCCCCCCCCCCCCCCCCCCCCCCCCCCCCCCCCCCCATCCCCACCCACCCACCACCAGAGCCAGATTAGATCTTCTCTTCCAGCTGCGCCGTCGTCTGTGCCTTTTTCTCTTTTCTTTGGGCTTATTGAGTTGTGTCCTCAGCAGAACCTGTATACCTTGTGATGTGCTACTTTGCATGATGCGTGTGTGTGCCTGAGCTGTGAACTTTATTGAACGTTGTGCTTCAGTGGTTTGCTTTATATATAAAGCGAGACAAAAGCCTTTTTTGGTAATGTGTTCAAGATCAATTACGATAAGAATGGCAGCTGGCACGAAGATGCATGAGTGATTTGATGAGATGGTCGGTTCTTTGTCTGGGTGATCCCTCCTCCGTAAGTGTTATCTTCTCCTCATATAGCTCCTGGCGTGCAAGATTAGGTTTCTGTAGCGATTCTGCCCCTGGTGTCTTCAGGAAAGTTGTTGATGGTGATGTCAAAGAGGCTGCGGCAGGGGGTACGAGTGTTTGTGTTGGTACGAGGGCTTGTGCTCATACCAGGCGTTGTCTTCTCCTCTGGTGGTTATTCCATCCCTCCGGCTGACTGGACTTGATTTCTCAACTTCATATCTTTCATATATGACTTGAATTTTCTTCTAAATTGGCATATTCCCGCAGAGAACAAAATAAACCAAAGGGTTCATGACATTTTGCTTTTATTAGTCATTAGTGATCATATGAAAATGATTATCTTGAAAATATGAGATTATTAGGTTTAAACAATGGTGAGAATGAATATAAAAATACACTCATCAGAGGTACCACACCTTCGACCCCGCGGCTGGTCTCACAGCTTGCCCCGTGACAAGCTCCATGGGCTCCTGCTAGGCACATGCCATGACACCGCCGCTAGCACGTCCATGGTGAGCCCTGACGTGCACCTCGGCTAGGTGCGTCTAGGGGGTGGCGCGGGCGTGGACTTGGCGTTCGCCACGGCCGCATCGTGGGTCCGTGGGAAAGGAGTCAGAGAGGGGTGAGATTGATGTGTGGCCGCCGTAGGGCGGAGGTGCAACCGGGACGGAGGGATGGATAAGAGCCATCGCCGATCAGGAGAGAATAGGGACGATGAGGCGTTGATGGGTGAAGGCGAGCATGAAAACAAAGTCTCCTGGAAAGGTCGACGGGCACAAAAAGATCAAAAAGGTATCATCAACAAATGGCAGCCCACCTACTAGGACTCAAGGAGACACGGCGACAACCCAATCAAAATCTACTACTGTAGATCAAATCTAAAATTTGAACACTTTTGAGAAAGCTCTAAAATTAGGAGCTAAAGCTTTTAAAGATAAAGTTGCTCTGAGCCACCATCGACGGCCTCTTTCTCCTCCGACCTACACATGACTATATCTCGCCATGGGATACCCGAACGATTTGCCCACGGGCCAGGCCTGGGCCTGAGATCTAGGCCCGACAGCTGGGCCGAGCTTCAGCCTGACATATTTACGATTTAGGGAAGGTCCCAGCCCAGCAACCTGATGCACGACAGGCTTTTCCACGGATTAGTCTCACCCTGTGCATTTTAAAACAGAACCAAAAAAACCATACCGAAAATAAACCAAACCAAACCAATCTTATAGTTTTATGGTTTTCATATGGTATGAACTTTTCATACCGTTTTGAATTCTTGTTTTTATGGTATATACCCAAAAACCTAATTGTTTACCGAATAAACCGAAGTAAAAAAATATGTATATATCTTGGGGAGAACAACCATACAAGTAGTCGTTTTTTGTACATAAGCTAGATTTCTTGTTAAGCGCATCCATTTTTCTTGTAACATAGTCATACTTCTCTTCGAAAGAATGCTAAGCACGTCCATAACCATCGAATCATATACACTCTCATATAGTTATATACTCTTTGTATAAAAAGATATGTGTTTTGAGTCATAAATTTGCAAACTATTATATGACATTTTCAAATTCGCGTCAACTTTGGTTTTTATGGTATATACTGAAACAATTTGGTATATACCGAAACCAAACCATATCTAAATTTCATACTGCATTTACCGAAGTATTAATGACGTACTAACCAAAAACCATATAAACCGAACCATGTAAACCGAATAAATCGAATGCACAGAGTGAAATGGGTCGGGCCTGAGCCTGATATCTAGGCCCGACGGCCAGATCGGGCCAGGTCCGAGCCTAGGTTTTTTGCAGCGGGCATTGTTAGGCCCATCCCGAAGCTTGGGCCTGGTATACACGTGACGCACCCAGTTCACCACACACCCATCCCGTCCAGTGCCTCGCGTCCGTTCTCTCCTTCCAAAGTTACACAACACTGTGAGGCAACACAATGTTGGGGAACACAGTATTTCAAAAAATTTCCTACGATCACGCAAGTTCTATCTAGGAGATGCATAGCAACAAGCGGGGAGAGTGTGTCCACGTACCCTCGTAGACCGAAAGCGGAAGCGTTTAGTAATGCGGTTGATGTAGTCGAACGTCTTCGCGATCCAACTGATCCAAGTACCGAACGCACGGCACCTCCGCGATCTGCACACGTTCAGCTCGGTGACGTCCCTCGAACTCTTGATCCAGTTAAGGCCGAGGGAGAGTTTCGTTAACACGACGGCATGGTGACGGTGATGATGAAGTTACCGGCGCAGGGCTTCGCCTAAGCACTACAACAAATATGACCGAGGTATAAAACTGTGGAGGGGGGCACCGCACACGGCTAAGTGATTGTCTGTTGTGCCTTTGGGGTGCCCCTGCCCCCGTATATAAAGGAGGGGAGGAGGAGGTTGGGCAACAAGGGGTGCGCCAGGGAGAGGGGAGTCCTACTAGGACTCCAGTCCTAGTAGGATTCGGCCCCACCCTTTTTTCCTTCTACCGGAGGGGGAAAAGGGGAAGGAGAGGGAGTAGGAGAAGGAAAGGGGGGTGGCGGCCCCTTCCCAAGTCCAATTCTCGGAGGGGGGTGTCGTAGTTCTAAGTCTGACAGTAGAAAGGGGGGTACGTAGGAGGAGGCAAGATCCTAGCTACGATGAGGTTGTGCATGCAAGATTTACGAGTTCAGGCCCTTCTCGGAGGAAGTAACAACCCTACGTCTCGGTGCCCTGAGGCGGTCGACTGGATTATGCGTGAAGTTACAGGGGGTGCGAACCCTTGTGCTAGAGGAGGGGGTGGCTTATATAGAGTGCGCCAGGACCCCAGCCGTTCCATGTTACACAGGGTTCAATGTACATTAAGGTGAGACGTTACTGGTAACGCCAGCAGTAAAGACATATAAATGATCATTAACACTACGGAGTGAACGCTTGACCATTGCCATCCTGAGTGACTTTAGATCTTATGTACTCCGAGTGGTTTCTTGTTTGGTCGAGTGATGATATACTGGTGAAATGGAATTGGGTTATCCGAGTGGAATTGTTGGTCGAGTGGGTTGCACTCTGAGGTGATTCCAGTCGGTGAAAACTGATGTGTCTTGAATGCCGTTGATCTTGGGGTACTGACCTTGGGGAGGGCATCTAGGTCAGGCCTATTACCCTACCCTAGGTACATGTACTCGTCATTAGCCCCCGAATGGATCGAGGTCCGAGGGTAGAAGAGGTTGAAGATGGTTCCGACTCAGTTCTCATGCTTCGGGGGCATCATACCTGTGTTGGTGAACCACGCTGGACCTTCAACTTTATTTTCAATCGCCTTGATCCATTCAGAATTTTGTCGAGTGAATTTATCCTGGAACGCTTTGAGTGTTGGAGTCGAACGAAATCTTCGGCGTGACTGATTGCGCCATTCTCGGATCTCACGGGATCCGAAATTTGGGGAAGCGCGTGGGACGGAGAGCGTCGCAGTAATCGAGATGTATTAGGTAGGGGCACCTCAATTTCCATGCCGCCTTTTTCTCCACGTACCGAGCGCGCGGCTATTGCGGGATTTGACAGGATCTCTCGGGCCCGCATGTCAGTCACTCAGATACGGGCGAATAAAAGGCTTCGCGGCTGGTGTGCCTGCGCAGCGCATCCCATTCCCCTTCTCCTTCCTCTGTTTCTTCATCTCTTCCTCCGCCACTCTCGACACCCCCGCACCACCCATGAGCAGTCCGCGGCGATGGGGAAGGACAAGACGGCGGATCTGGAGCGTGCCAAGAAGGCGACGGTGACGGAGGCGGGGAAGCCGAAGGGTAAGAAGATGAGTCAGGGGGGGATCTTCCTCGAGGTCCGGCCTGCCGCCTGGCTGGATCCAGGGCGACTGGATTCGCTCCACGATTCAGCTGGAGGATGTGGAGGATCTGGCCGCATGGGACTTGATTGCCTATGAATCCTGGAGGCTTCCTGGCAATGAGACCGAGCCGCAGCCGCAGGAGGGTGAGTACGTCCTCCTTGCGACTCATGTTGACTGCGGTTTCTCTCTGCCTCCTCATCATTTCTTTCAGGGTTTTCTAAACTTCTTTGGAAGCCAACTTCATCACTTTTCCCCCAACACCATCACGTACCTCGCTGCGTTCGTTCCTATGTGTGAAAATTTCTTGGGCTGTCGACCGCATTGGGGTCTCTTCAAACACATCTTGACCTATCGCTCCCAGTCCGTGAAAAAAGCTAATCCAAATGACGAGAAGACTCATTTGATCCAGATGTGTGGAGGTCTAGGTATTCAAATGAGAAACAAAAGTGCCTTTCCAGCCGTGATCCTACCCGAGTCAGTCAGAGGGTGGCAGTCTACATGGTTCTACTGCAAGGACCAACCGACTCCTGGTCAGTCGACCGGTCTCCCTCCCTTCTCCATGGAACAAGTCCAATAGCCCACTTCTTTGAAAGTAACTCCAGCAGAGAGAGCAAATGTGAACATGCTGATGGAACGAGTAGTCCAATTGGTTCGAGACGGCGTGACCGGCATGGACTTGCTAGAAGTGTTTCTCAGTCGACGCGTTCAGCCACTCCAGGCCGGCGATCATCTTATGTGGATGCAATCGGGCATTGAGGACGCTACTTGGATCCACCCGGAGGAGGTCACCAAAGAGAAGGTGGAGCTGTGGTTGCAGGGCATCACTGGGAACAAAGATAACCCCTATCGTGGAATTGTCACGGCAGATGTCCTAGTGTGAGGACTTAGTCATTGAGCCATCACGATGATGTTAGCTTAAAGGGGTTAATCAGGACAAAGGACACAAGGATTTTATACTGGTTCGGCCCCTTGCGGTGAAGGTGAAAGCCTAATCCAGTTGTAGGTGGTATTGCTAGGGTTTCGATGAGCAGGAAGCGAATACGCTTGACCTGGCTCTCGATCTCTTCTTTCTTCTCCTAAGCCACCGCTGGGTCATCCCCTTATATACACGGGTTGACACCCTGCGGCCTACAGAGTCCTGGCCGGCTTATACAACGTATCCGGCTCAGTGACCTTTCTTTCCTACCTTACAAAACAAGTCTACATACATGGCGGTTTGTATCCGTGGGCTTTAAGCCATTCCGGGTTTGGGCCCTCTACCAAGCTTATCTATGAACCGCCATATGCTCTTGGGCTTCATTGAGATGAATCGCCATAGGGATGACCCGGCCCCTCCTGGGCGGGTCATACCTAATAGTTATATCCCCAACATTAGGCTCCAGGTTGATTTGAACTTGTTCATGTCAATCTTCAACACTTAGAAAAATCCTTCCTCCTCTTATTGTGAAGTATTGTAACCGCCATGACGTCACATCCGAAAGTTACGATAACCCAACATGACGTCACCTGCAATTAATGTTATATAGAATCCAAATCTTAATTAATCTTTTTCTTTACCGACTCTCCAAAAATCGAGGCGCCCATGCCAACACATATCCATTTTACTCTTCCTCGATTCCCGCGCCTGCCGTTTGTACTTCTAGGCCTATAAATAGGGCCACAGAGTCACCTTCCATTCTTCTCATTTTCCTTCTCGCCTTCTTCCTCCTCACGACGCATCGACTTGCACAAGCTCCGCCACCGTCAACCTTCGTCCTCGACCTCAACTCCGGCCGCTGCATCACCCTGATCAGACCAGAGAACCGCGGTGCCACTCCACTGCCCTAACGGCATCAATAAGCCATCCCTTCTTTCGCCATAGATCTGCCATTAGGTTTCATCGGTGTTCGTCGATGTTCGTCGCTGCCCTTCTTTCTCTTTGTTTTAATCCATGGACTAGATCCTAAAACCACATGAATCTTTGAGCGGTAGTATAGTTTTTAGCACCTATTTTTGATACTAGAATATATCCTCATCGCAACAGATCTCTTCTAGGGCACCTCTTCCTTTCCACTGTTGCCTATGTAGGTTTCGAGTTTATTTTATTTTCTAAACAGCGGTAGATCTGAATTTGTGGCCTCAACCAGTGGAACCTGTTTGTCCTAACACTTAGCAAATTATAGCCTTGGTAGATCTTGAACGTCTTTAGTCATGGCGACTTATTCTGCCGGCTTATCATTACTTCATATATCATAAGCCCTTGCTTAAGCCGCCATTCTGAACATGCACTGTACTTGTTAACTTGCAATTTTATCAACCATCTTGAGCCGGTAAATTATTTTCTGTCTTTTAGGTTGTCCTTTCACCATGCCGCCCAAGACAATCACGACCTGCAACTGGGTTCCCTCCACCGTCACTGAGAGCATCTTGAAGGATTTTGTCACCGTTGGATATTTGACAGATAAGAGTGTCATGCATTACCGTGCTCCTGACCTGGGCGAAGAGAGACCTCAGCCTAAGGACGGTGAAGTTATCGTATTGACTGATCATATGAACCGGGGCTTCTCGCCATCCGGCTCTAAATTCTTTAGAGATATCCTACACTTCTTCAAACTCCATCCGCAAGACATTGGACCCAATTCCATATCAAGTCTTTGCAAGGTATACCTTCAAGAAGAGCCTAGTGTTGAGCTTTTTAGAGAGTACTTCTACTTGAACCGGCAGAACAAGTTCACAAATGGGCTCAGCCTGGAGCTTGGCGAGATTTCAATTCAACGCAGATGATACGCCGTCATCCCTCAAGTTGCTCTGCCAAGCCATCCTAAAGACTGGAACCAAACATGGTTCTACTGCAAAGATATCTCGCCGTCTGATGAAAATTCATTGCCGGGTTATCGTGCTGAGCGTCTCGACTCAAATTACCAACTCCCTGATAAACTTACCGCCGCCGAACGCAAGAAACTTGTCCCTAAATCAAAAAAGTTCAAGCCTTGCTAGGAAACGACTTAACTGGAGTCGACTTAATCCGCTGCTGGGTCACATGGCGGATCATACCCTTAAGTCGCCGATCCGGCTTGATGTGTACATATACCGGAGGAACAGATGATCCCTTACGCCATAGCTCTCTACAAATGACTGAATAGGGCATCATTGAGATGGCAATGATGACCCACAAGTGTAGGGTATCTATCGTAGACTTTTCGATAAGTAAGAGTGTCGAACCCAACGAGGAGCAGAAGGAAATGATAAGCGGTTTTCAGCAAGGTATTCTCTGCAAGCACTGAAATTATCGGTAACAGATAGTTTTGTGATAAGGTAATTTGTAACGGGTAACAAGTAATAAAAGTAAATAAGGTGCAGCAAGATGGCCCAATCCTTTTTGTAGCAAAGGACAAGCCTGGACAAACTCTTATATAAAGGAAAGCCCTCCCGAGGACACATGGGAATTATCGTCAAGCTAGTTTTCATCACGCTCATATGATTCGCATTCGGTACTTTGATAATTTGATATGTGGGTGGACCGGTGCTTGGGTACTGTCATTCCTTGGACAAGCATCCCACTTATGATTAACCCCTATTGCAAACATCCGCAACTACAACAGAAGTATTAAGGTAAATCTAACTGTCGTGGGTTTGTCACGGCAGATGTCCTTGTGAAGGGACTAAGTCATGGAGCCATCGCAACGGGTTAGCTTAAAGAGGTTAAACCGGACAAGGAGACACGGGGAGTTTATACTAGTTCGGCCCCTTCGGTGAAGGTAAAAGCCTACGTCTAGTTGTGATTGGTATTGCTGGGGTTTCGAAGGCCAGGGAGCGAATCCACTTTGTCTGGCTCTCGAGTTGTTGTCTCTCTTCTAAACCACTGCCGGGTCGTCCCTTTATATACATAGGTTGACGCACGCCGGTTCACGGAGTCCCGAAGCCGGATCATAAACGTGTTCGGTTCAGTCTCTACACTTCCTATCTTACAATGCAAGTTACATAATTAGGTCGGTTTACATCTACAGGCCTTAACTCGCCTCTGGGCCTTGGGCCTTCATAAAGCGCCATCATTCTTACATCTTCATGGGCTTCTAATCTTCGTAAAGCTAACCTGGCTATTCCCGGCTGGTTTACATCCAGTAGTAATATCCCCAACATTAGGCCCCAGATTGGTTTGAACTTGTTCATGGCAATCTTCAATACTTAGAAAAATTCCTCCCTTGCATCTTCACCTTGATGTTGTAAACCGCCGTGACGTCATACTTCAGGATCATGATAGACCGCCCTGACGTCATCTATCTGTTGAAGCTGAAGATTACCTTCATTAATACATATCCAGTCATCGAAGCGACACCATTATTAACTATCCGTTTTTGAGCTCCTCGATTCCCGCACTTGTCGCCTTATTGCTTCACCTTATAAATAGGGCCACGGGTCCTTATCATTTTTCACCTCGTCTCATTCGCTTCTTCTTCCTCCTCGCGACACCTCCGCACCTGAGCGCCGCCACCATCGTCAAGCCTCGCCTCTGCCTCACCATTGGCCGCTGCATCAACCTGTTCGTACCAGAGTTCCGCAGCATACCTCTGCTGCTTCCGCGGCCGCAGTAAGTCCTTTCCTCCTTCCTTAGATTCATTAGGGTTTCCCTGTTCTTCGCAGTTCTCTGAACTTCATCAGTGCTTCGGTGCTGTTCTTTACTGTTCCTCCTTAGTCTATAGATGGACACTTCACGCTTGACGTATCCCTTGCCGTGGCTAATCTTCTGTTACCACCACAAACCCTTATGCACAAAAAACTGATCTAGTCCTTCATAAACTATTTCAGGTCCTACCCTTTTTAGATCAAAATATTTTTGCCTTTCTGTCTTCAGTAGATCCAAAATTCCCATGTGATCCTGTGAAACTTGTTTTTCCTTACTTAGCCCTTTTTGCCTTAGATCTGTATCTTCTATACTACATAGGCGGTTTACCTTTGTAAAAATAATCTATCTCATACCATTAGTCCCCTAGTAAATCGGCAAACCTTCTTTATGTTGATTGTAATAGTCCGGTTTAACAACACATGTATGCCCTCGATATGACCTTGTCATTCACTATTGTCTTCGTCTCCGGTTTACGCAATTTCACATACCTGTATATCTTTATTCCACTTCATCTTGTATACCACTGTGAATGATTTGTAAACTGGCATTTCTTTTCGAGCTTTCTGTTCCACAATGGCCAAACAGTTTGCCGCTTGCAATTGGGCTCATTCCCGAGTCACCAAGGAACAGTTGAACGGGATGGTCAGCATTGGCACCTTGCCTAAGAAAACTGAAATTCGATGGCGAGTTCCAGGAACAGAAAATCCTCCAACCCCGAGGCAGGGTGAGGTTGTGGTATTTGTCGACCACATAGGCCGTGGTTTCAAACCGCTAGGGTCAAAGTTATACCGAGATGTGCTTGCCAGTTTCCAACTCCATCCTCAAGATATCGGACCCAACTCGGTATCCAATCTATGCAACTTCCAGGTCTTCTGTGAAGTGTATTTACAAGAATAACCGATTGCTGAACTGTTCCAGGACTTCTTTCATCTGAACCGGCACATAAAATTTGTAAATGGACCCAATACTAAACTTGGTGGCGTTTCTATTCAAAAGCGGAAGGAAGTTGAATTCCCTCATGCCAAACTGCACAGCCATCCTAAGGAATGGAACCAGACTTGGTTTTACTGCAGAGATACTTCTCCTGATGATGAGAATCCCCTCCCAGGCTATCGTGATCACCGGCTTTCCAACACCCATCCAATGCTGCAACGCTTAAGTTCTGCAGAACGGGCCAAATATGCCCCTCAACTCGCCAAACTCCGGGATTTTATGGCCAACGGTTTAACATGCGTTGATTTCGTGCGCTGTTGGATATCTTGGAGCGTCTTGCCGCTAAGCCGCCGCCCCTGTTTGATGTGTGAGTACACCGGTGATGTCGAAGACTCTCAACGCCATATCAACATTCAGGTGACCGATGAAGAGGTCACTGAAAGAGTAAAGAAAATTTTGAATGAATCGGAATCAGTCTGTAGTCAAACCGGCTTGAACCCCTTCTATACTAAGAACAAACCGCCTGCTGTAAGCAGTATACTTCCTTTTCATCTTTGATATCTTTAACTTGTTCAATCTTGTAATCATTCTTCTGTGTATGTATGAATAGGGTGATGATCCCTTCTGGAAGCGGAAATCCATAGATAAAGCGGTAAAGCTAACCGGGGATAAAGCAGCCAAACCATCTCGTCCCAAAACCAAAGCCGTCAAGCAGACCTCAAAGCAGAAAACGGCTGACCGGATCAACATGGAACTTGATGAAGATGCTGAGGATCCGGAAGTTGAGGTAGAACTTGACTCACTTGGCTCCCTTTTCATGCACCTCATTAACAATGATCTTTATCAGGAGGACGTAGAAGGCAGCCAAGCTGATGATGTAGAGGTAATTACCCTTTCCTCTGGCTCAGACTCTATGCCAACACAAAAAACCCGTCAAGCAGTCCGGAAAGTAAGCTTTTCTCATCCTCTTGCTTACTTGGGCCCAACATTTATTTTGAAGACACAACAGCATGAAGCTCGCCGGACAACCCGGCACAGTGGCCAACAGGTCACTTAGGCCGGTTTACCTGATACCCCGGTTCGGAAGCGCCGGTCTGAGGTCTCTTCCACTTCTGACCATTCTTATCCCAAGGCAAGTTATTTCAGACAACCTCTTAATCCGTCCGATTCAAATTATCAGGTGACACCTCCCTCATCCTCTGGCGAGTCGACAGCAACCCAACTCCCTCCTCTAAAGACTGTAGTTGGGTAAGTTTTCAAACTCCTTCTTCCAATGCGTTACAAATCTTGAATAAGATGCTAACCCTCTTTTAATTTATTTGTAGAGCCAAAGCCAGACCCAGCAAGAAAGCATGGGTCAACAATCCGTCAGAGGACCAGGCAGTTTTTGAAGAAGAGCAGAGAGGTGAACCGGACCTAACTCGTGAACCGGAGGGTCCTCATCCTGAAGCCGCCTCTGATGAACCGCCCCTTCAAGATCGGAATACTGATGAACCACCAGAAGCTGACCTTGCCATGCCTGACACTGAACCGGCAGCTCCAAACCGGGCTAGTCCGATGAGAGATACTGAAACTCCATCCTCACCCGCAAAAACCACTGAAGGCCAAGGAGATGATGCTATCGTTACTGGCATGGGCCACAGCTCTCCTGGCCATCCCGTAATCTTGGCCCAACATAGTGCCAAAGAAGAGCGTGCTGCTAGGGAAAAAGGCAAATGGAGTACTGACTTATCAAGTTATGCCCACCTCAACGCTGAAGAGCTTCACTCTGGTTTCTTAAACCGTCTGCACTTTGTCGGGGGTTTGGTGCGACATATGCCAACGGATGGCTTATCATGGTGGGGGCGAGTAGAACGTCGCCGATGCCTGGAAACGGGATGAGGCGAAGACATGCACGCCGGCGAATCTTACCCAGCTTCGGGGCTCTCCGGGGAGATAATACCCCTACTGCTGCTCTACGGGGTCTCCGCATGATCACTATGGCCAAGTGTTTACACGGTTGCTCCTTGAGCTGTTTCTGGTGGTAGAAGAGGGCAAGGCTAGCTCTCTCCTTCTATCTGTATGGTCTAGAACTACTGGGATCCAACCCCTTTGCATGGGTGCCCTAGGGGGTTTATATAGGCCTACCCCCCAGGGGTACAATGGTAGTTTGACTGGGCGCGGGCCCAGCCGTCAGTGCCTCCGACCTCCGGCTTCTCCGCCGACTACTGGGGACTGGTGGGCCCCGCCGACTGGTCTGGTACGGAGCCGACAGGCCGTGTCCGCCGCAGGCGGGTCTTGCCAGCCACTGATTACTGTAACCGTGCTTTTGATGATGCAGGCTTGGTCATGGGGTCGTGGCAACAGCCCCGCCGCCTGGCGGGCGATCACTGTGGCCACTCCCCATCTCATCTTGATTAATGGCGCGTGGGCCCCGGGGGAGGGCTCGGCCGACTCCCCTGGGCCGACTCCCGACGGGTCTGACTGGCGGTTCTCCCACCGTCTCCCGAGGTCTCGCTGACTGGTGGGCCCTGCTGCCTCCAGGCCGTACAGACAAGCCGTCGTGGGCGCATGACTTGGTACTGTGGTGCTGATGTCAGGGTCGGCCGGGCAACAGTGCCACGCCGCACGGAGATCTTCCCGGGTACTGCGTGCTGTGGCCATGCCTTCCCTTGGTAAGGGGCGGGAATGGGCTTCACTGTAGCCACGCCTCTGCCCCGTCCCCTTTGATGAGGTCATGGGTTTGCTGGAGTCGCCGGCCGAGTCCCCAAAGCCGGCTTCTCTGGAAGTCATCCCTGGAACTCGGCCGTGAGCGGGCAGTGGGCCGCCCTGCCGTCGACTCCTCAGGAGACGGCTCTTCGCCCTGGGGTCTTGAGGGGCGCATCCTGCCCTGATGTCTTAAAAGGTTATGGGACTCGGGTTGGCCTACCCGTGGCCCATTACTCCGACAGTAGTCCCCGAAGCTGGTGAGGCGCTACGGACGATCGGCCGAGAAGCCTCAACAGTTTCTCTTTCCGGGTGCTCAACACATGGTCTTGATTGACTTCTGCCGGGCCGTCTAGAAGGAGTCGGACTTGCTCAACTCGGACTTCACTCAATTTCGACTTGCTCGGTATCTCGAACGTCGCGGCGGGATTTTAAGTGGCGTGCTAGCTAAGCCTCCAGTCCGCCGCCCGTTCTTGGCCTGTCATGCGAGGGCACGTGGCTAGGCCGTCCTGCCAGCCCACGCGTGCGGCGGGACAGGCCCACAGGCAGGGCCCGCCACTACCGCGCCTCAGCGCCCAAGCAGATCCGCTGCGGCCCCGGTGGACGGTTGGGATTCCCGTGGAGTTACTGCGCGCAGTAACTTTACGTGGATCATGGGGGTCGTGGGGTTGTGGGCGTAGTAAATCCCCACGTCCGCCCCCTCGGCTTCACAGCCCACAGGGCTATAAGTAGGGGGAAGAGGGGGGCACGCACGCCCCTCCTTCCCACTACTCCTCGCTCTCTTCCTCCTTGCCGCTCCTCGCACTCCTCCTTCCTCTTCTCTTCTTCGATCCGCCGCACGCCCAAGCTCCGGCGAACGCTGCGACGACAGCTCGCGATGAGTTCTTCCTCCGCTGCCACGCCTTCCCCAGTGCGTTCCGGCACCTGGGACGGTTCCGAGGTTCATGAAGACCACATTGAGTTCCTCTGCCGGACCCGTCGGCTTCCCGGCGAGGATCGCGTGCAGGTGCGTCTTGCGCCGGAGGGGGAGATTTCCCCCGCCCCGCAGGAGGGCGAGCGGGTCATCTTCCGCTCGCACTGCCTGCGCGGGCTGGGGCTACCGGCGAGCAGCTTTTTCCGGTCTTTCTTGGAGTTCTACGGCCTCCAGCCGCACCACCTCACCCCCAACACAGTGGTGCTGCTGTCCGCCTTCGCGGCCTTGTGCGAAGGCTTCCTCGGAGTCCTCCCCACCCTCGAGCTCTGGGGGGAGTTCTTCTTCTCCAAGCTCGGCACCCAGGCCGCGGGCGTGCCGGCTCAATGCGGCGCCTTCATCGCCGTGCGAAGGTCAGGAGCCGACAACCCCTTCCCCTCCATCTCGCTGATAAAGTCGATGAAGATGTGGCAGAGATCCTACTTCTACGCCAGGAATGTCGCCACGAGGGGCGACTGGGTCAATCTGCCGGCTTTCGAAGCCGGCCCGCCGGCTGGGAGGCTCCCCAACTGGTCGTATCAGGCTAGGTCGCTGACACCTGCGGGAACCGGCGCCATCACGCGACTCCGAGTGCTGGCGCAGTCGGAGGGTCTGACTGGTCCGGACCTGCTGGCCGCCTTCGTCTCGCGCCGAGTTCTCCCACTCCAAGGACGCCCTCACATGATATGCCAGATGAGCGGGCACCGCGACCCGAGTCGGATGTGCACCAAAGACATGCCTCACGAAGAGGTGGCCTTCATGGTGAACTACCTCTCGGGTAGCAGGCTCCTGGAGGACTGGCGATTCGGCAAGGAGCCATACTCCCGCGCCAACCCCCCGCCCGTGGTGAGTCGCCTTTGTTTTCTTTCTTTAGATTGTCTTCTTCTTGCCGAGTTTTGTTTTGACCAGTCGGCTTTGGTTAGAATCCCCTTCTTCACCCACCAGCCGGCACCTCAAGGCCGGCCCGTGAGTTCGTCGCCGACCGGGCGGAGAGCGACGTCGACGACCCCGATCTGGGGGCGGCGGCTCTGGAAGACGACGCCGAGGGAGGAGGAGGGACAGCAGGCGACTTCAGGCCTTCGGCTACCTTCGCCGACTGGCCTGAAGACAGTGCCGAGGGAGAAGTCGCCCCTCGCCATCGGCCAGGAGCCAGTCAGCCTGGCGCGGGCTCTTCTGCCGTGCCGGGCGCTCCAGGCGGCGGGAAGAAACGCAGGGCAGCGCTGACTTTGTTCGGCAGTCGGCCGAAGAAGCCCAAGGGCTCGGCTGCGGCGACCCGGTGGGACGAGGCAGCCGCGAAGGCCAACCGCTTCCGTAAGAAAGTGAAGAAGCCACCGTTGGTCTCCGCGTAAGTATTCTGTCTTCAAAGTTTTATTCTTAATTCGTGATTTGTCTGAGTCTCTACTTGTCCCTCTTTCCTCAGGGCTCCCCTCTCTCTTGAGCGGGTCGCCGCCGCCTCCGTCATGGGGTCAGCGGAGACGTCCGCCACCACTCGGCAGATTACCCCGCTGCTGACCTCCGGGAGGCGACGGAGCGGAATGTGCAGGAGAGGCGCAACGAAGAAGAGGCCCTCTGCCTGGAGAAGGCGGAGGCCGATAGGGCGGAGGCCTCCGCTAAGAAAAAACTAGCGGAGGCCGAAGCCGCTGCCTCGGTGAAGCAGCAGGCTGAGGAAGCCGCACGCCGCCAGTCGGCCTTGCTTGTCACCCCTTTGAACTCTGCACCGCCGCCTCCGGAGTTCACGGGGCCAACTGGAGAAGCCGGCAGGGAGAACCTCGTCGAGGAGAGGGAAGGCGGCGACCCCTCTACTCCGGACGCGCATGTTCCGCCGCCGCCTCCGCCGCCGTCTGAAGGCGCGCAAGGTGAGCAGCCAGCGGACCCTCCGGTGCCGCCGACCGAAGACGAGGCCGTGGCGAGGCTACTCCTCCAAGTTGTCTCGCCAGCGTGCCGTTGCCTGGAGAAGGCGACTTCGGCACCCCGCCCCCTGGAAGCCGGCACCGCCAGCTTGGCGGCCCCAGACGCTGAAGCGACGAGCGCCGCACCTGTTGGGTGGGTGCGAGGAGGCGGCACAGGCCGCTGAACCGGGCGCTCCTAGACGTCCAGGCGAAGCTCCGTGCTGAGGGCGACGCTCTCCAGAGTTGCACCAAGGAGTTCCTAGCGTCGCGGGCAGCCGTCCGGGTATGTTTTTTCCTTTGGTCTTTGTTTTCTTGCTCCTCTCTGTGGGGGCGCGCCAGCACACCCACTGGGTGTAGTCCCCGAGGTTCGGGCCAGCTGCTCAGCAGGCGGCCCGGAACTCCAATTGATGAACTTCTGGGTACTAACTTTGTCTGAAATGCTTGTCGCAGGATTACCACAACCTCCGCATCACTGCCTTCAACCGTAACGTTGAAGAGCTGTGCAAGCAGACCGCCGACTTGGCGGAGAGCCGGAGTAAGTCCCCCCCTTTTTTTTCTGCGGGGGCGCGCTAGCGCACCCACGGGCTGTAGTCCCCGAGATTCGGGCCGACTGCTGAGCAGTCGGGCCGGATCTCCCCGGCGACCTACTTTATTGACGACTGTTATCTTTCTTCCTTTCCTTCAGGAGCCAACACTGCTCTTCAACAGCAGCTGAGCGAAGCCAACTCCGCCCTGCGCGCCAAAGGGGAGGAGTGCAGCAAGCTCGCCACAGAGCGTGATCTGCTGGCCACTCAGTTGGTAGAGTAGAAGGAGCTGCTTGTGAAGTCGCAGAGGGAGGCGGAGGAGACGGAGGCCGCTCTCTTGGCTGAGTTCGCGAGCGAGCGCTCCTCCTGGTCTGACAAGGAGGCGCTACTATCCTCCGGCTTCCACAAGATTGAAGACATCGTTGATGGTGAGCCTCTTTATTTTCTTTCTTCGAGCTGCCGACTTAGATCGTGCCGACTCCTGGTTTTTGACCTGCTTCTTCGTTTCTTCGTGTCTGTGCAGACTTCTTCCCTGGGCAGTCGTAGGCCACCATCCAAGCCATCGAAGCTGACCGTGAAGGTCAGAGGGCGGAGGGCGTAGAGATCGCCGCCGATGCCCCCCGAACTCTTGACGAGCACGTCCTGAGCATCGAGGCTCGCCTCCGGCCGGCTCACCGGATGCTGCGCCGGCTCTAGCGCGTCGGTGCCCAGGCGATTGCCGCCCTTTGGCCGGATATGCAGGCTCCGCGCACCCCCAGCCTGACGGCCAACTGGCTGGAGGTCGCGGCTGGTCGTCTTGAGGCCTGGAAGGGCTCTTCGGCCTGGGCCGGAGCGCCCCGGGCCTTGGAGTTTGTCAAGGCGTGGTACCCGGGGCTGGATCTAGACCGGTTGGCCACGCTTCGGTTGGAGGCCCAGCCGGAGCTGGCGGCTGCAGAAGACGCCCTCGTCAAACGTGCTTTGGCGATCACCGAGTACACCGACACCAGCATCTTCGTCCCCGAGCGGTCTGAAGACGGCGAGGAGGTACCGCCGGAGTGGTGTGGGATGAACCCAGACTACGGCGAAGACTCGGCGGAGGTGATTGGCTCCAGCGTCGAGGAGGAGGACGAAGCGGAGGATGGAGGCGAGGAGGAGGCACCAGAAGATGGAGCAGACGGCCAGCCTCAGCCCAACCGCGCCTCCAGCAACGAGCCGCGTGTGACCGAGTCGACTGCCGTCGGAGGTGATCAAGCCGAGACTAGCCAGCCGGCTGCCCCGACGCCTGACGCTGGCGCCTCCTCCGACCCTCCGAATCCGTCTGCTGCCTCCTAAGCTGCTGCTGTATCTTTTATTTTATCTGCTTCAGTAGTCTTTGAAGAACTTGTTAATTCGCACAATTCCACCCGCGGGGTGTATTTTGAATCTCTACTAGATAATTCGGCCAAAGGCCTATGTTATGTAAATATATATATCTATCTTTTCTTGCTCATTGTTCTTTTGGCTTTTTTCCATTGCCGCTTTCTCTTAGTTGCCTGCCTTGCCAATCGGACAGCCGCTCTGCGGACTATTGCTGGATCAAGTGCTAGGCTACTTTGGGAAAGCAAGTACTTAGCCGATTTCAAGATTGTTTGAGCAAGTTGGATAGAAGACGACAATCTGACTATCCGAGAGTCGGTTTGCGAGAAAGGCTGGAAGCCGTCTTGAGCTATGTTTTATGCTTTGAGCCCTTAACCCTTTTTCATGCAAACACCCATTCTACCTTACCTCTGCCCACCGTACAGTCGCTCTGTGAGCTGTGGCTTCTGACAGAAGACGGTTTAGGTGTTTACACACTACTTGTCCGGCTGCAGGAAGCATTTCATAGTGCAAGGCGGCAAGTCCCCGGGTCGACTTGTCGAGCCCGGTGCCAAGAGGCATGAAAAAGAGTAACATACTTGTAGGCATAATTTTTATCATACAGACAAAAGAGGGCAGTCCCCGAGCTCGTCTCGGGGGACCCGAAGTCTTGGTACTTTAATACAAAAGGTATCGTGGTACATACTGCATCAACTGTAAAATCTTCGGAGGAGATTTGCATTCCACGGCCGCTCTGTCTCCTTGCCGGAGTCATCCCTCTTGCATGCTCGGGGCTTCTGAGTGTCGATCAGGTAGTAGGAATCATTGCCCAGCACTTTGCTGATGATGAAAGGGCCTTCCCAAGGCGCCGACAGCTTGTGCTGGTCGGCTGTTTGCTGGATCAGCCGGAGCACAAGGTCGCCTTCTTGGAAAGATCTTGGCCTGACCTTCCTGTTGTGGTATCGGCGCAGGCTCTGCTGGCAGATGCTGGACCAGCTGAGTGCCAACAGCCAGCCCTCTTCCAGCAGATCGACGCTGTCTTGTCGTGCTTCTTCTGCTTCCTCCTCGGTGTACATCGTGACTCGTGGGGAGTCAAACTCTATGTTCGTTGGGATGACGGCTTCGGCACCATAGACGAGGAAGAAGGGCGTGAATCCGGTTGACTTGTTTGGAGTCGTGCACAGACTCCAGAGGACGGCTGGCAGCTCGTCGAGCCAGCAGCCAGCCGAGCGCTCCAGAGGCTCGATCAACCGAGGCTTGATGCCGGACAGGATGAGGCCATTTGCTCGCTCCACCTGGCCGTTTGACTGTGGATGGGCGACGGACGCTAAGTCCAATCGGATGCCCTGTGTTGCGCAGAAACGGGCCAAGGCACCTTTGGCAAAATTTGTGCCGTTGTCAGTGATGATGCTGTGTGGTATGCCATACCGAATCGTGATATCGGTGATGAAGGTCACGACAGTCGGACTGTTCAGTTTCTTAATTGGCTTCGCTTCCACCCACTTGGTGAACTTGTCCACTACGACAAGTAGGTGAGTTAAACCACCTCGTGCTGTCTTGAATGGTCCCACCATGTCTAGACCCCAAACTGCGAAAGGCCAGGCAATGGGGATGGTCTTGAGCGCAGAAGCCGGCTGGTGCGGCTTGGAGCTGAACTTCTGGCACCCTTTGCATTTTTGGACCAACTCCTTGGCCTCTTCCAAGGCCGTCGGCCAGAAGAAACCTTGCCGAAAGGCTTTGGCGATGAGTGCTCTTGAAGCCGCATGGTGGCCGCATTCGCCTTGATGGATGTCTTTGAGAATCGCCTGGCCTTGCTCTAGCTCTACGCAGCGCTGGTAGACACCAGTGATGCTGCGCCTGACCAGCTCTCTGTTGATTATGGTATAGGCTGCCGCCCGGCGTTGTACTTGCCGAGCTGAGGTCTCATCAGTTGGTAGCTCTTTGTTCACCAGGAATTTGAGGATGGGCTGGGCCCATGAGGGTGCTGCTATTTCTTTGACTACCAGAACTGCGACTTGGACGAGGGCGGCTGGGCTGGGAGGCAGCGGGTTGGAGTCAACAGCCGCTTGCTGGGTTGATGAAGTCCCCAGGCCGACTGGCGCGGTCCTTGGGCCGAGTTCTGGAATCTTCGCGTCCGCCACCGCAGTCCCCGGGCCGGGCTCGACTGTGGCAGCTTTGGAGTCAGCCGCCAAAGTCCCCGTTCTGTCTACCGGAGCTCTGGAGTCAGATCCGCCGTCTTCGGGAGGAGCCGGCACAAAAATGGAGTCTGATTCTGGTGAAGGCTTGATAGACGGCTTGAGGAAGCGTTGAAGGGTGACTCCAGATGGTATTGCTTGGCGGGTAGAGCCGATTCGTGCCAAGGCGTCTGCTTGGTCGTTGTCGTTTCTTGGCACATGGAGGAACTCGCACCCTTCGAAATACCCGCTGAGTTGTTGCACGAGGAAATGGTAGCTCGCCATGTTTCCGTCTTTCGCATCCCAGTCGCCAGATGACTGCTGGACCACTAAGTCCGAGTCGCCATAACACAAGATCCGGCGGATGCCAAGTTCTTTGGCAAGCCGGAGCCCGTGAATGAGTGCCTCGTACTCGGCAACGTTGTTGGAGGCGGCAAAATGGATTTGCAGTGCATACTTGAGCTTGTCGCCTTTGGGAGAGGTGAGGACGACGCCGGCTCCCAAGCCGGAGCGCATCTTGGAGCCGTCAAAGTGCATCTGCCAATGAGTGGAGTCAGGCGCTGGAGGCAGGTACTGGGTCTCGGCCCAGTCGACGAGGAAGTCGGCCAGTGCTTGTGTTTTGATAGCGGTGCGGGGCTGGTAGTAGATGGTGTAAGGAGCCAGCTCTATGGCCCACTTGGCCACTCAACCAGAAGCGTCTCGGCTACCGATGATCTCGGCAAGTGGAGCCGTGCAGACCACCGTGATTGGATGCTCTTGAAAATAAGGGTTCAATTTCTTGGCAGCAAAGTGTACGCCATAGCACATCTTCTGGTAGTGGGGGTAGTTCTGCTTGGAGGTCGACAGTACCTCGCTTAGGCAATATACTGGTCTTTGGACAGGCAGCGCCTTGCCTTCCTCCTTGCGCTCTACTACCATGACTGTGCTGACTACCCGGCTGGTGGCAGCGATGTACAGGAGCATAGGTTCCTTAGGAGTCGGAGCCGCCAGGATGGGTGGAGTAGTCAGCATCTTCTTCAACTGGCGAAAAGCTTCGTCCGCCTTATGGTTCCACTCGAAAAAAGTGGTCTTCTTCATGAGTTGGTATAAGGGGAGAGCTTTCTCGCCCAGCCGACTGATGAATCGGCTGATGGATGCTAAGCAACCGGTGAACTTCTGCACATCCAGCAGTCGGCTGGGTACCTCCATTCTCTCGATGGCCTTGATTTTTACTGGGTTGCATTCTATGCCGCGTTCAGAGACCAGGAAACCTAGCAGCTGGCCGGCTGGTACTCCGAAGACACACTTCTAGGGGTTGAGCTTGATCTGGAACCGGCATAGGTTCTCAAAGGTCTCCTTGAGGTCTTCCAACAGTGTTCCACGCTTTCCCGTCTTCACCACCATGTCATCTACGTAGACGTGGGCGTTCCTGCTGAGCTGCTTGAGGAGGCACTTCTGCATGCAACGCTGAAAGGTGGCGCTAGCATTCCTTAAGCCGAACGTCATGCTGAGGTAGCAGAATGCTCCAAACAGCGTGATGAAGGCGGTCTTCAATCTGTCAGCCGGGTTCAGCTTGATCTGGTGATATCCTGAGTATGCATCCAAGAAACTCAACAACTCGCATCCGGCTGTGGAGTCTATCACCTGGTCAATTCTTGGTAGAGCAAATGGGTCCTTGGGGTAGGCCTTGTTGAGGCTCGTGTAGTCAATACACATTTTCCATTGCTTGTTCTTCTTTAGCACCAGGACCGGATTTGCCAGCCACTCCGGGAAGAAAACTTCCATATTGAAGCCGGCTGCTAGGAGTCGGGCTATCTCTTCTCCGACAACTCTTCTCTTTTCTTCTGATAAGCGGCACAGGGGCTGCCTGACCGGCTTTGCATCAGATCGGACATGTAACTTGTGCTCGGCGAAATCCGTCGGTACACCTGGCATGTCTTTGGGAGACCATGCGAAGATGTCCCGATTCTCATGGAGGAAATCGACGAGATCGCCTTCCTATTTGCTGTCGAGGTTTGCACCTACGACGGCGTACCTCTCTGGGTGCTCCGGATCCAAGGGTATCTTCTTTGTCTCTTTGGCCGGCTTGAACGAACCTTCGGCTTCCGACTCCTTTGGGTCGGGCGACATCTCCGGCTGCTTGCCGGCCATCGCCACAACTCATTCAAGGAGTCGCTTCTCGGCTGCGATCACCAGGGACTCGGCCAGCCGACTGCTCTCGGCCGCGCAAGCGGACAACTTCCGGTAGTCACCGGCCAAAGTCAGAATTCCCCTGGAACTGGGCATCTTCATCTTGAGGTAGGCGTAGTGGGGGACCGCCATGAACTTGGCCAAGGCGGGTCGGCCAAGTAGCGCATGGTATGGGCTCTCAAGGTCCACCACCTCAAACCAAACAGACTCTCTTCGAAAGTGATCTTTGTCCCCAAAGAGGATGTCAATCAGGATCTTGCTGATTGGTGAGCAGGAAAGCCCAGAAACAATGCCGGGGAACATAGTCCGGCTGTTCTGAAGCTGTCTTTGCTTGATTCCTAACTTCTCCATGGTGTCCTTGTACAGGATATTGATGCTGCTGCCCCCGTCTATCAGAACTCGCGAGAAACACGCGACCCGTTTGTCTGTGGCAAAGGTGGCGTCCAGGACCAAGGCGTAGGAGCCCGGACTCGGCATCACTTCTGGGTGGTCAGCCCTGCTCCAGCTGATGGGCTTCTCAGACCAGTGCATGAACTCTGGCGTCTCTGAGGCTACTGCGTTCACCTCTTGTCGCTGCAGCCGCCTGCTGCGTCGATCATCAGCCACACTGGTGAACACCACATAGGCTCCATGCTCTTCAGGGTATTCGTCTTGTAATGCGCCGACTGGCCTGACTGCCGGCTGCTGGGGCGGAGGCGGAGGCGGCTTCCCAGCAGGCGGGGGTGGCAGGAGGCCGTCTCCCTTGGCGATCCTGGTGAGCCAGTGGCACTTCCGGGTGGTGTGATTCGATGGCTTCGCGCCGCTGTGGAACTTGTAAGGTCCATCCAAGGTCTGCTCATAGGAGAAGGCCGGCAACCAGTTCGGCTTGCCGCCTTTCTGTCGCTTGGGCGGAGGCCGCTCTTCTGGTTGCTGGGCTTCAACGTTCGTGACCTGCCGGCTGCCGGAAGCCGGCTGCGGGGCCTTGCGCTTGTTGTCACCCTGCTGTTGCCGCCGGCCGGCGTCTGCCGCCGGAGTTCTTGGAGCCCGAGGAGCTACTTTGCCAGTCGTGCTGATTTGAATTTCCGCCTTCATGGAGGAGACGGCCGTGGCGTACTTGTCCGCTATGATCAGCAGCTCGTTGAGGGTTTCTGGCTCGTCGCAGAGGAGCTTGTGCTTGAGGAGGGTGCCTTCTCGGCACCCAGCTGTTAAGTACTCGATGGCCTGCACCTCGTGCACGCCCTCGCAGGAGTTCCGGAGCTCAGCCCAACGCGTGAGGTAGTCGCGAGTCGACTCGTCAGGACCTTGCACGCACAAGGAGAGCTGACGAGGCTTGGGAGGACGCTTGTTCGTGCTGGTGAAGTTGCGGACGAACGCTTCAGTGAAGTCGACCCAGCTATTGATGCTGCGGGGCTTTAGGCTGTTCAGCCATGTCTGGGCCGTGCCCTGGAGCATGAGTGGAACGTATTTACCGCGACACGCTTGTTGCCATTTGCTATGCTGACAGCCATGGAATAGTCGACTAGACAGTCTTCCGGCTTCACGGAGCCGGTATTCTTGGGCGTGTCTCTTGGGAGCGTGAACCCTCTGGGAAAGGGCTCGTCCCGAATGCGGGGCCCGAAACAAGGCGGACCCAGCTCGTCTTCTTATTCCAGCGCCAGGGACCGGTGAAGTCGGTCGATCCGGTGGCGGGCGTCATTCTCTCCAACTCCCTCTCGGCGGCCAAGGCGGTCACCGAGAGTCGGATGGTCAATAGGCGGCGGGGAGAGTCGCCTCTCCTTGCGGGGAGGGGGAGGCGGACAGTCGTCCCGTCATTCCACTGCTCTCGGGCGGCCATCTCGGTCGCGCTCTATGGTAATGCGAGTCCAACTGTGGCTGACAGCCGACTCCTTGTCCTTTCTTCCTCGGGCGCCGCCAGTCGGCGTCCGAGATGTCGCGCCTTGATCTCGGTGCGGGTCGTCGTTTGGCCGCTGTGGCGCCTCCGTGCGGCAGCCGGCCTCGTTCTGCGCAGCGGCCGCGTCGAGAAGCCACTGGACTCGCTCCATCATGAGGCGGTGTTCTTCGCCCTCGAAATTGTCCAGCTCATCCGCCGCTGCCTGGGCGGCTCGGATGTTCTCCGCCGGTGTAGCGTACATGGGGCGGCTAGCCCCAAACAGGCTGGCGATGGCTACACCGCGCTGCTGGACCACGCCAAGGCGGCTGGGCCCTGCCGGGGCCGGCGAGCCGCCAACGGCGCGATCCATCTCCCGCTGGTAAGCTTCTGACAAGCATCTCATGCTGGCCAGCTTCTTCGCGCCTTCAACGAGCTGAAGGCGGCGCGCTTCTAACGTCTCCGCGTCAGCGTCTTCCGGAATGGGCACAGTCAGGTCTTGCAACGCTGCGCCGAGTGAGTTGGGCGCTCCTCCGCCTGGGGACTCGTCATGACTGATGACTAGCACCTCAGTGACGGTGCTTCCGTCGCTCTCTGCGTGGGGGAGAGGTTCGTCGTAGACCACCACGTTGGTGGGGAACGCGTCGATCGACGCGGTGTCGGAGTCGACCAGCATCAGGTCGGTGGAGCCTAAGGACTCCAAGTCTACGGCAGGCTCGCCGAAAATGTGGAGTTGATCGAGGAGGCCCGCGAGGAGGTTTTCGGGGCCGCCCGCGCCTGTGTCGGACGCAGGTTCGTCGGAGAGGCGGACCTCGCCAACAAGTTCGGCCAAGGAGCTGGCTGCGCAGGCGATCTCAACGCCGCACAGCGCGTCGATGCAAACTTCGCCTGGCGTGCCTGGCTGGCTGCGCTCGCCAGGGAGGAAAAGGGTTCCCGTCTAGAATAGATCTTCGGACGGTGGTGCACCGGGCCCCACGGTGGGCGCCAAATGTCGGGGGTTTGGTGCGACATATGACAACGGATGGCTTATCATGGTGGGGGCGAGTAGAACATCACCGGTGCCTGGAAACGTGATGAGGCGAAGACATGCACGCCGGCAAATCTTACCCAGCTTCGGGGCTCTCCGGGGAGATAATACCCCTACTGCTGCACCACGGTGGGCGCCAAATGTCGGGGGTTTGGTGCAACATATGCCAACGGATGGCTTATCATGGTGGGGGCGAGTAGAACGTCGCCGGTGCCTGGAAACGGGATGAGGCGAAGACATGCACGCCGGCGAATCTTACCCAGCTTCGGGGCTCTCCGGGGAGATAATACCCCTACTGCTGCTCTACGGGGTCTCCGCATGATCACTATGGCCAAGTGTTTACACGGTTGCTCCTTGAGCTGTTTCTGGTGGTAGAAGAGGGCAAGGCTAGCTCTCTCCTTCTATCTGTATGGTCTAGAACTACTGGGATCCAACCCCTTTGCATGGGTGCCCTGGGGGTTTATATAGGCCTACCCCCCAGGGGTACAATGGTAATTCGACTAGGCGCGGGCCCAGCTGTTAGTTCCTCCGACCTTTGGCTTCTCCGCTGACTGCTGGGTCCCGCCGACTGGTGGGCCCCGCCGACTGGTCTGGTACGGAGCCGACAGGCCGCGTCCGCCACGGGCGGGTCTTGCCGGCCGCTGATTACTGTAGCCGTGCTTATGATGACGCAGGCTTGGTCATGGGGTCGTGGCAACAGCCCCGCCGCCTGGCGGGCGATCACTGTGGCCACTCCCCATCTCATCTTGATTAATGGCGCGTGGGCCCCGGGGGAGGGCTCGGCCGACTCCCGACGGGTCCGACTGGTAGTTCTCCCGCCGTCTCCCGAGGTCTCGTTGACTGGTGGGCCCCGCTGCCTCCAGGCCGTACAGACAAGCCGTCGTGGGCGCAGGACTTGGTACTGTGGTGCTGATGTCAGGGCCGGCCGGGCAACAGTGCCACGCCGCACGGAGATCTTCCCGGGTACGGCGTGCTGTGGCCATGCCTGCCCTTGGTAAGGGGCGGGAGTGGGCTTCACTGTAGCCACGCCTCTACCCCGTCCGCTTTGATGAGGTCATGGGTTTGCTGGAGTCACCGGCCGACTCCCCAAAGCCGGCTTCTCTGGAAGTCGTCCCAGGAACTCGGCCGTGAGCGGGCAGTCGGCCACCCTGCCGTCGACTCCTCAGGAGACGGCTCTTCGCCTTGGGGTCTTGAGGGGCGCAGCCTGCCCCGATGTCTTGAAAGGTTATGGGACTCGGGTTGGCCTACCCATGGCCCATTACTCCGACACACTCAAACCGTGGCTATGAAGCCGGTTTGGTGAATTTGATGAAGGAACGCTATGAGGTACTTTCATATCCCTTTACTTCTTGATTCCAAAGTTGAAATGCCAGCCCAAGTAGCCCCCAAGGGCCGTTTTCTGATGTAAATCGTGAACCGGGTCTTTGTAATACTTTAAGTCTCTCCCACTGACCCTCAAAATGTTAGGTCCTTAGTGAAAACCAAGGCTGATACTTTACCAATGTGATGATATAGCTTTGCTCAGCATAGCCCCCAAAGGCCGGTTTAGCTTTGCAAGGTAATCCGGGTTTTAATCCATGCGTCCGTTTTGAACAGATGTACATTAGCCCCCAAGTGTGAAGGATAATGCTTGCATTGCTCTGGAGACTTTATAAAAGATGTAGTGAATCAGAGCAAATAGGCATTAGCCCCCAAGTACGAAGTGCATAACTTTATACGCTTTGTACTTTAGAAAATATATATCCTGTTGTTTGACATTTCTTCATTGTTGTAGGCTGAACTAAGCAATAGAGATGCCCGGACCGATGATTTGCAAGAGAATGTGAAGTCCCAACAAACAGAAGCTACGAAAGCTAAAGAGGAGCTGACCAAAGCCCTGGCAGCGATGGAAAAGCTGAAAGAATCTTTTAACAAAGATTGTGCTGACTAGGAAACCGAGAAAGCCGGTTTAACCAAAAAAGCTGAAGATGCCGAAGCAGCCCTGAAACCAGTTGTAGATGAACTAGCTGGTTTGAAACGGCAAATCAACGCCATGACTTCCGCTGTCTTTGGTAAGTATCTCCTTATGCATTTTATCTAATAAATTGAACCTTATCATTGATCAGAACACTGATTTTAAACCGTCACAGGCACTCGTATTGCTCATCTGGGCACAGATATGCGGATGAAGCTTAAAGCGGCGTATACTTTGATTGAACAGTTGTACTCTGGATCCCAGCAGGCTATTTGCACCGTGGCTTACAATAAACCGGCACCATCATTGATAAAGGAAACTCTTGAGAAGCTGGCCATGTTACCAGCCCGGATTACTGAACAGAAGAAGGCAGCTGCAAGAGCAGGCGCATTAACCGCACTAATCCGAGCCAAGGCATGGATTCCAGACCTTGATGCGGAGAACATCATTAAAGGATACCCAGGTGTAAAGGAGGACGGTTCAAACTTCGACAATGATGACCTCCGAAGGCTGACCAAAGAAATGCGGCCAATAGCTAGCAAATTGGCAGAGGACACAGACTTGTCTCATTTCCAGCCGGCTTATGACGCTGAAGGGAAGAGACAGCCTACCAAAATCCATGAAGTTGAAGAACTTGTGCCTCCAATCCGTAAGCATACCTTTGCTCCAGATATTAACCCCTCCAGCCTTATCCATGAAGAGGTCGTGTTTCAGGATTTAATTGGAGTCGATTGGTCGACGGTTGATTTCCAGCGTCTGGGGAGGGATGAAGAAGAAGTGATCAGACCAACTGATCCTCAACCTTCAAACCGTCTAGACGAAGCGTCGTAAACCGGCAGCCGGTTTACCAGATATTTGTATGCCAATGCCAAAAAACAATTATGCACTTGTGGCCGCTTTGAAGCTTCTTGTAATAGAATAGAAAAAACTCCTTTATCTGTCATGCCATCGAGCATGTTTTGTGACACTTCGTGAAAATTTGTTCCACTTTTTGGGATCTATTTATGCATTGCCCATGATGAGATGTGTTCCTGGATACAAGAACTTGAAAGTATCCTAGTGGTTTACCATTGGACGGGTTATGATGCTCAACACATATACAATTCTTAGATGAATGATCAAATTTTTTGTATAAAAAGTAATATGTGCAACATACCTCGTTGGTTGACCAACTGCTTGTATGGTAAAGGTGTCAACACCAATCCGGAGTGTTGATAACTTCATCCTTATTTTGCCGGATTATGATAATAAACCGTACCGGGATATAATAATCACCGGGTTTTCTTTATAGCACCGGTTTAACAAAAAATTGCTTTGTTAGGAGAAACCCTTATAGGCACACACAAGATGTAAAAAGAACAGAGACCCCGCTTTATTCGAGGCTCCGGTTTATTATATAATATATACATTGTCATAAATATGTACATATGAAGAGCCTATGGCTCAAGTATAGTAAGGCCGAAGAAGAGCTATATTCCACGGCCGCTTGGTCTCTTCCTCCGATTTACGTGAGTCTTTGTGCTCTCGAACATCAATGAGGTAGTATGACCCGTTGTGCAGATTCTTGCTGACCACAAATGGTCCTTCCCAAGGTGGGGATAACTTGTGCATATCAGTCTGATCCTGGATGAGCCGGAGCACCAAATCACCCTCTTGAAAGGTTCTAGTCTTAACCCGACGGCTGTAATAACGTCGGAGATCTTGCTGATAAATCGCCGAACGAGCTGCTGCAAGATCACACTCTTCATCTAATAGGTCCAGGGAATCCTGACGTGCCTTCTCATTGTCAGCTTCAACGTAAGCTGTCACACGAGGTGAGTTGTGACGGATGTCACTAGGAAGAACTGCCTCTGATCCATAAACCATGAAAAAGGGTGTGTAACCTGTAGACCTATTGGGTGTGGTATTGATGCTCCATAACACAGAGGGTAACTCCTCAACCCAACAAGCCGGTGTCCGTTTCAAAGGAACCATAAGCCGGGGTTTGATACCTCCTAAAATTTCGTAATTTTCCCTCACCGCTTGACCATTAGACTGGGGGTGAGCCACCTATGTTATATCAAGCCGGATGTGCTCACGTTGGCAAAATTCCTCCATCTCTCCTTTTGACAGATTAGTACCGTTATCAGTTATAATGTTGTATGGAAAACCAAACCAGAATATCACCTTTTTGATGAATTGAACCGCCGTGGCCGCATCACACTTACTGACTGGCTCTGCTTCCACCCATTTGGTGAATTTATCAACTGCCACTAACAAGTGGGTCTTTTTGTCCTTGGATCGCTTGAAGGGTCCAACCATATCAAGCCCCCAAGTCGCAAACGGTCAAGTTATTGGAATCATCCTCAACTCCTGAGCCGGAATGTGAGCACGGCGTGCGAATTTTTAACAACCGTCACATCTCTTGACTAAATCCGTTGCATCAGCATGAGCTATTAACCAGTAAAAACCGTGGCGAAAAAGCTTTAGCCACCAAGGACTTTGAACCGGCATGGTGACCACAATCCCCTTCATGGATTTTTCGCAAAATCTCACAACCCTCCTGAGGAGAAACACAACGCTAAATTGCCCCTGAAACACTGTAACGATGCAATTCCCCGTTGAGTATAGTCATCGATTTGGAACACCGGATTATCTGCCGAGCCGAGGTTTCATCCTCTGGTAACTCGCCCTGGTTCATGTAAGCCAGGTATGGGATTGTCCAATCCGGTATAACATGCAAAGCTGCCACCAATTGAGCCTCCGGGTCAGGAATAGCCAACTCCTCCTCTATTGGTACTTTGACCGACGGATTATGCAGCACGTCAAGAAAGACATTTGGTGGGACCGGTTTACGCTGAGAACCAAGGCATCTTAAAGCGTCCGCCACTTCATTCTTTCGCCGGTCTATATTGTCCACCTGATAACCCTTGAAGTGACCAGCCACTGTGTCCACCTCTCGTCAATATGCAGCCATGAGTGGGTCTTTAGAATCCCAAGTACCAGATACCTGTTGGGCAACCAGATCTGAATCCCCAAAGTACTTAACCGGGCTTAAGTTCATCTCCTTAGGCATCCGAAGACCGTGGAGCAAGGCCTCATATTCAGCTGCATTATTAGTACAAGGGAACATTAAGCGGGGGACATAACAAAACTTGTCACCTCATGGGGAAGTTAGTATGACCCCAGCCCCCGAGCCCTCCAATTGTCTGGATCCATCAAAGTGAATAGTCCAATATGTGTTATCTGGCTTCTCCTCTGATGCCTGTAACTCTGTCCAATCATTGATGAAGTCCACGAGTGCTTGGGATTTGATCATTGTGCGAGGTATGTATTTGAGCCCGTGAGGTCCAAGCTCAATAGCCCATTTGGCAATCGGGCCCGTTGCTTCTCTTTTTTGAATGATATCTCCCAGAGGGGCCGAACTGACCACTATGATAGGATGGCCCTGAAAATAGTGTTTATGCTTCCGGATTGCCATAAACACTCCATACACCAGCTTCTGCCAATGTGGATACCTCTGCTTTGACTCAATGAGCACCTCACTGATATAATAAACCGACCGTTGAACCGGACATTCCTTGCGAGCTTCCTTGTGCTCCACCACAATAGCCACACTAACAGCTCGGGCATTAGCAGCCACATATAGCAATAACGGCTCCTTATCGATCGGTGTTGCAAGCACATGCGGTTCAGCTAACTGCCTCTTCAGATCCTCAAACGCTTTATCAGCTGCCTCGCTCCAGACAAAATCATCTGTTTTCTTGAGCATCTGATATAAAGGGATAGCCTTCTCCCCAAGACGACCGATAAACCGGCTCAAAGCCGCAATCCGGTCGGCCAGACGTTGAACGTCATTGATACACGCAGGTTTAGCCAAAGATGTAATTGCTGAATTTTTTTCCGGATTAGCCTCAATGCCTCTATTTGACACCAAAAAACCCAAGAGTTTGCCTGCTGTAACACCAAAGACACACTTTTCCATATTGAGCATCATCTTGTAAACCCGGAGGTTGTCAAAGGTTTCTCTCAAGTCATCTATCAATGTTTCCTCCTTTCTGGATTTTATCACAATATCATCCACATATGCATGAACATTGCACCCAATTTGCTTATGAAGACAATTCTGAACACAGCGTTGATAAGTCGCCTGGGCACTCTTAAGCCCGAAGGGCATGGAGACATAACAGAAGGCTCCAAAGGGAGTGATAAAGGTTGTCTTCTCCTGGTCCTTAACTGCCATTTTGATCCGATGATAACCGGAGTAAGCATCTAGAAAACACAAACGGTCACAACCCGCCGTAGCATCGATGATCTGATCAATACGAGGGAGGGCAAAGGGGTCTGCAGGACAAGCTTTGTTCAAGTCTGTGTAATCTACACACATACGCCAAGTGCCATTTTTTTAAGAACCAGCACCGGATTAGCCAACCACTCTGGGTGAAAGACCTCCACGATAAACCCTGCGGCCAACAACCGAGCTACCTCTTCACCGATAGCCTTACGCCTTTCTTCATTGAAGCGGCGGAGAAACTCCCGGACCGGTTTAAACTTAGTATCAATGTTAAGTGTGTGCTCAGCGAGTTCCCTCGGTACACCTGGCATGTCAGAAGGTTTCCATGCAAAGATGTCCCGGTTCTCACGGATGAACTCAATGAGCGCGCTTTCCTATTTGGGATCCAGGTTAGCGCTGATGCTGAACTTCTTGGATGAATCGCCAGGAACAAAATCAACCATCTTAGTATCTGTGTCCGATTTAAATTTCAACGCCGGATCGTGTTCCGTAGTTGGCTTTTTCAAAGAAGTCATATCTGCCGGATCAACTTGGTCCTTATAAAACTTCAATTCCTCCGTGGCACAAACCGACTCAGCATAAGCCGCATCACCTTCCTCACATTCCAAAGCGATCTTCCTGCTCCCGTGTACTGTGATGGTCCCCTTATGACTGGGCATTTTAAGCTATAGATAAACATAACACGACCTCTCCATGAACTTAGCATAAGCTGGTCCCCCAAACAAAGCGTGATACGGAGTTTTGATTTTCACCACCTCAAAAGTCAATGTTTCTGACCTTGAATCATAGTCATCTCCAAAAGCCACCTCTAAGGCTATCTTGCCTACTGGATATGCAGATTTGCCAGGCACCACACCGTGAAAAACAGTGTTTGACGGTTTAAGACTCTTATCTGTCAACCCCATATGACGGAAGGTATCATAATATAGAATGTTGATAATGCTTCCCCCATCCATGAGTACCTTTTTGAACTTATATCCCCCAACTTGAGGGGCCACCACTAGGGCCAAGTGACCCGGATTGTCAACCTGGGGTGGATGATCCTCTCTACTCCACAAAATGGGTTTCTTAGACCAGCGCAAATACTGAGGCACCGCTGGTTTAACAGAGTTTACTTCCCTCTTGTGAAGCTTCTGATCACGCTTACACAAGCTAGTGGTGAAGACATGATATTGCCCACTATTTAGCTGCTTAGGATTGCTCTGATAACCCGACTGCTGCTGCTGTTGCTGGTTCCCCTGATGGTTGTAACCTCCCTGGTTGCCTTGGTGCCCTTGATTGATGTGTCCGGTTTGATTACCCTAAAATCGTGAACTAGAACTACCACCTCTGTAACCCGGCCCATGGAAACCACCTCCTCAACCACCGGGCGGGCCATTATCGTACTGGAACATATTGGAGTTCTTGAAATCTCGCATGATATAACAATCCTTCCAAAGATGCGACACTGGCTTCTCCTTTGATCCATGCTTTGGACAGGGTTGATTTAACAGGCGCTCCAAATTGGGGCCTAAACCTCCGCCCCTCTGGGGCTGCTTAACCTTACGGCGCTGGCCATTCTCCTGAGCATTGGTGTTAGCGAAAAAGTCCAAGCTGTTGTCGGCTTTGCGCTTACCACTGTTCCCATGGCCTGCCGGATTATGCTGCTGACCCTTGGTGTTGCCATTCTTTTTCCCTTTCCCCGGTTTGCCCTCCTCTGAGTCAGGGTCTTTGGTATTATCTGAATCGGCGTACTTAACCAAAGCGGCCATAAGCGTTGACATATCATTGCAGTGACGTTTGAGCCTTCCTAACTTCTATTTGAGCGGCAGAACACGGCAATTGCCCTCCAACGTTAGCACTGCGGTATCTACATTGATACGATCCGATGAATGCAAAATCGCTGAGACCCGCTTGACCCAATGGGTCGTGGACGCCCCCTCCTCTTGGACACAAGCGGCCAGATCCACAATTGACATGGGCTGCTTACAAGTATCTTTGAAGTTCTGGATAAACCGGTTCTTCAATTCGGCCCATGATCCGATAGAGTTAGTTGGTAAGCTCTTCAACCAAGTACGAGCTGTTCCTTCCAACATCATGGTGAAGTATTTAGCACATACCGCTTCATCCACATCTAGCATCTCCATTGCCATCTCGTAGCTTTCAACCCATGCTTCTGGCTGTAGATCGGCGGTATAATTGGGTACCTTACGAGGTCCTTTGAAATCCTTGGGCAGTCTCACATTACGCAAAGCGGGGGTAAGACACGGCACCCCTAAGGAACTGAACACCACATCTGGCTCTACTGAAGCGGTAGGGTGAACCGAAGTAGGTTGACGGGCTCCATGCAGAGCTGCTAACTCGGCCTCTCGATGCGCGCGACCATGGTCTACCACATCCTACGCATTAGCACCTCCCCCTGCCGGGTTGTGCCCTCGCGGTGGATTACGGTGACATGCGCTGCTTGATATGGCCGGTTCATCCTCAACGTGCCTGCTGTAGCTCCTGCTTGGACGGGAGGGGGGGAATGAATCCTCTCGCGGCTGTGTGAATATGCCTGCTGCTGGTTTAGAGCTGTTTGAAGGAGATCTCTGGCCCTTCGTGCCTCAATTGCAACTAGTGATTCGCCGTCGGTCGGGAGGGCTACCAATCGTGAAGCGGCGGCCACAATGTTGTCCAACGGGTTGGTGTAATGCCCGGGAGGTGTTGGAACATACTGTGGCACAATGTTGTTCTGACGAGGCGGGTCCATCATGCGCGGCGGAACCAGAGCTCCTGTTCCTGGCGCCTCCGTCCGGTTTAATATTGGCTGGTTACTAGTTCCTGCTCCTGGCATATTGAAGAGATTTCGTGGCTCATAACCCGACGGGAGATGCGATCGGTACCTTCTTCTCATGACTTCTTCGGAAGCGTTCTGATCCAGCCTAATCCGGTAGGCCTGGGCTTCCAACTCGGCCCATTCTGTAGCCATCCTAGTGTTCTCTGCCGCTAGGTCCACTTTAGCCTGAGCTATCTGATCCATCACCTTTGCAATCTCCGCGTTGTGCTGATCTCGGGCTGATGCATCCACCTCTGCGGTCATCAATGTTGCCAAAGCGTCGAACAGGTCAGACAGGACTTGAGCCGGAGGTGGTGCAGAGCTTCCTGCCCCTGCCGGCGTGGCTATTGCTGAACTAGAGAGTATTGTTGCGGCAGCTGACGAATGAGGCGCCGACTGTGTACCGGCCATGAAGATAGCGGCCCGGTTTGGCAGATCAGAGGACTCCAGAATACTGTTTCCCTCAGATCCTCCACCAATCCGGCCATCCTGCAACTGATAGATCGACTCGGTCCCTCCAGAAGACTCATTGTCGGAACAGACGACGGTTTCCCCATCGGACGCCTGTCCATCCTCGTATTCTGCTCCATGGATGACGCCTACGAAAACATGCTTCGCCACGGGCCGAACCGGCGAAGGGCTTGCGCGCTGAGCCGTCTTGATGATGTCGGTGCAGATGTCCGGCTCAGGGGCCGGTTCGCCAATCTTGTCGATGAAGACGTGAATCCCAGCAAAGGGGACCCGGTACCCGTATTCGATTGAATCGGCCTCGGGACCCCATCCTGCGTTGTCGATGCAGAGCTTCCCGCGACAACTTTTCATCATCCGGCCCACAGCGTATCCCTTGAGTCCATCAAAGCTGCCCTTCAAGAACTCGAAACCATCGTGCGATAGCCCCACGGTGGGCGCCAACTGTCGTGGGTTTGTCACGGCAGATGTCCTTGTCAAAGGACTTAGTCGTGGAGCCATCGCAACGGGTTATCTTAAAGGGGTTAAACCGGACAAGGGGACACGGGGAGTTTATACTAGTTCGGCCCCTTCGGTGAAGGTAAAAGCCTACGTCTAGTTGTGATTGGTATTGTTGGGGTTTCGAAGGCCAGGGAGGGAATCCGCTTTGTCTGGCTCTTGAGTTGTTGTCTCTCTTCTAAACCGCTGCTGGGTCGTCCCTTTATATACATAGGTTGATGCCCGCCGGTTCACGGAGTCCCAAAGCCGGATCATAAACGTGTCCGGTTCGGTCTCTACACTTCCTATCTTACAATGCAAGTTACATAATTAGGTCGGTTTACATCTACAGGCCTTAACTCGCCTCTGGGCCTTGGGCCTTCATAAAGCGCCATCATTCTTACATCTTCATGGCCTTCTAATCTTCGTAAAGCTAACCCGGCTATTCCCGGCCGGTTTACATCTTGTAGTAATATCCCCAACACTAACCATAGCATGGAACATATGGATCCAAATCAGCCCCTTACGAAGCAACGCATAAACTAGGGTTTAAGCTTCTGTCACTCTAGCAACTCATCATCTACTTATTACTTCCCAATGCCTCCCTCTAGGCCCAAACAATGGTGAAGTGTCATGTAGTCGACGTTCACATGACACCACTAGAGGAATGACAACATACATCTCATCAAAATATCGAATGAATACCAAATTCACATGACTACTTATAACAAGACTTCTCCCATCTCCTCAGGAAAAAACGTAACTACTCATAAATCATATTCATGTTCATAATTAGAGGGGTATTAATATGCATAATGGATCTAAACATATGATCTTCCACCAAGTAAACCAACTAACATCAACTATAAGGAGTAATCAACACTACTAGCAACCCACAGGTACTAATCAGAGGTTTTGAGACAAAGATTGGATACAAGAGATGAACTAGGGTTTGAGATGAGATGGTGCTAGTGAAGATGTTGATGGATATTGACCCCCTCCCGATGAGAGGATCAATGGTGATGACGATGGTGATGATTTCACCCTCCCGGAGGGAAGTTTCCCCGCCAGAACAGCTCCGCCGAAGCCCTAGATTGGTTCCGCCAAGGTTCCGCCATGTGGCGGCGGAGTTTCTTCCCGAAAGCTTGCTTATGATTTTTTCCTCGACGAAAGACTCCATATAGCCAAAGGTGGGCATCCGAGGGCTGCCAGGGGGCCCACGAGGTAGGGGGGAGCGCCCAGGGGGTAGGGCGCGCCCCCATCCTCGTGGATGGTGGATGGGCCCCCTCTGGTACTTCTTTCGCCCAATATTTTTTATATATTCTGAAACATGCTCCCGTGAAGTTTTAGGACTTTTGGAGTTGTACAGAATAGGTCTTGAATATTTGCTCCTTTTCCAGCCCAGAATTCCAGCTACCGGCATTCTCCCTCTTCGTGTAAACCTTGTAAAATAAGAGAGAATGGGCATAAGTATTGTGACATAATGTGTAATAATAGTCTATAATGCAATAAATATCGATATAAAAGCATGATGCAAAATGGACGTATCAACTCCCCCAAGCTTAGACCTCGCTTGTCCTCAAGCGAAAGCCGAAATCGAAAATATGTCCACATGTTTAGAGTTAGAGGTGTCGATAATATAAAATACGGACATGAGGGCATCATGATCATTCTTAGAACAGCAATATATATATATTGTCATATGATCTCTTATGCTAAAGCACCAATTCATTCACAGTTTCAAGTATGAATCATAAACTTCATTGAAAACTATAACACTATAATCTCAGTCATTGAAGCAATTGCAATTTACCATAACATCGGAAAGAGTCAATATAAGAGCTTTTTAGCAAGTCCACATACTCAACTATCATTTAGTCTTTCACAATTGCTAACACTCACGCAATATTTATGGGTATGAAGTTTTAGCCGGACACAGAGAAAGATAGGGGCTTATAGTTTTGCCTCCCAACTTTTTACCTCAAGGGCAATGTCAATAATAATGGTTCATGAAAACCCACATCCAGATATTTCCAACACATTGTGCTTGCCAAAGGATAGAATATAAAAAGGAAAGGTGAAGATCACCGTGACTCTTTGCATGAAGTATAGGACAAGAATAAAAAGATAGGCCCTTCGCAGAGGGAAGCAGAGGTTGTCATGTGCTTTTATGGTTGGATGCACGAAGTCTTAATGCAAAAGAACGTCACTTTATATTGCCACTTGTGATATGGACCTTTATTATGCAGTCCGTCGCTTTTATTTTTTCCACATCACAAGAGCGTATAAAGATTATTTTCTCCACACTAATAAATCATACATATTTAGAGAGCAATTTTTATTGCTTGCAATGATGACAACTTACTTGAAGGATCTTACTCAATCCATAAGTAGATATGGTGGACTCTCATGGCAAAACTAGGTTTAAGGATATTTGGAAGCACAAGTAGTATCTCTACTTGGTGCAAAGAATTTGGCTAGCATGAGAGGGAAAGGCAAGCTCAACATGTTGGATGATCCCAGACAATATAATTTATTTCATATGTAAGAAAACATAACCCATTACGTTGTCTTCCTTGTCCAACATCAAATCTTTAACATGTGTCATATTTTAATGAGTGTTCACAATCATAAAAGATGTCCAAGATAGTGTATTTATATGTGAAGACCTCTCTTTCTTTATTACTTCCTATTAATTGCAACGATGACCAAAACTATGTTTGTCAACCCTGAACAACTTTTATTCATCATACTCTTTATATGTGAAGTCATTAGTCTCCATAAGATCCACATGATCCCTTTATTTATTTTTATTCTTTTTCTTTTATTTTATTCCCTCAAGATCATAGTAAGATAATCAAGCCCTTGACTCAACACTAATCTTTATTATATATAGTTCACGGACTCGATTACATAGAAGGATCATAAAGCAAAACTCAAAACTAGATCATACTAAAACTTTATTATACTAGATCAAGATATTACCAAAAGGATCGAACTAAGAAAAATGGTAAAGATAAAAGTTATGGTGATACGATATCGGGGCACTCCCCCAAGGTTGGCAGTTGCCAATGGGAGTGCCCATACCCATGTGTTCATGTCTCCATCCTCGGAGGTGGTGGTGATGGAATTGTTGATGATGTGGGCTTGTCGTCCATCTTCCAAGGCATAGGCTCACCATCATAGAAGGATGATCGAGTCTCCGGGATTCTCAAATCTGCAGCCAAACTCATCCTCTTGAATCTATATTCATACTCGCAGTTTTGGTTTTGCAGGTCATAGATCTGGGCTTGGAGGCGCTCAATTTTCTCATGAAGTTGGAAGATGGCCTCCCCAATGTTCTTGTCATCCAACATGTGGTTGTTGGTGAACTCCGTGATCATTATATGATTGGAGTCGAGTCCATGTTCCACCATCTCCTGGCACTTGAAAACTTGCTCCATTGCCTCGAGCCTTGTCTCCATGCTTCCGGTCCTCCTTGGTCCCTCAACATTACGGATGTGCAGCAACCCCTCACGCATCTGAATGGTTTGAGGGTGTTGCAGCACCTCCGTGAGGTAGGGGTTGATGACCTTCTCGAAGAACTTGTCCTTGGGGGCACTTGAAGACGCCATGGCGATCTAGATCCGTCAGAAAAACAGCTCGAAACAAAGATAGAAGATATTTGCGTGATACGGTGGTAAAAACCTTCGGGAGATTATATAATGAATATTTACCAACCAAAACAAGTATCATGCAAGAAAACGGAGTCCGGAGAGCACACGAGACGCCCACGAGGCAGGGGGCATGCCTAGGGGGTAGGGCGTGCCCACCACCCTTGTGGACGCCTCGTGTCCTTCCCGGACTGCTTATTATTTTCCTATTTTCTTAAATATTCCAAAACGGAGAAAAAATGCTATTAGAACTGGTTTGGAGTCGGTTTACTTACCGTACCTCATACCTATTCCTTTTCGGAGTCTGAAACATTCTGGAAAGTGTCTCTTTGTATTCCTCCGGGGTTATGGTTTCAATAACATTAGTTTCAACGATTACCTGAGATACAATGTTTGATTCTTTGACCGTTCACCACCCTCAGATTTGTGCCTTCGAAGTTGTTGATTTTTATGGCACCAGAATGATAGACCTCCTCGATAATGTAAGGATCTTCCCATTTAGAGACGAGTTTTCCTGCAAAAAATCTTAAATGAGAGTTGTATAACAATACATAATCACATACATTAAACTCGCGTTTTTGTATCCTTTTGTCATGCCATCTGTTAACTTTTTCTTTAAACAATTTGGCATTTTCATAGGCCTGGGTTCTCCATTCATCAAGTGAGCTAATGTCAAATAACCTCTTCTCACCGGCAAGTTTGAAATCATAATTGAGCTCTTTAATGGCACAATATGGTTCGAGAGGTAAGTGACATGCTTTTCCATAAACCATTTTATACGGAGACATACCCATAGGATTTTTATATGTAGTCCTATAAGCGCATAATGCATCATCAAGTTTCTTGGACCAATTCTTTCTAGATCTATTAACAGTCTTTTGAAAAATTAATTTAAGCTCTCTATTACTCAATTCTACTTGGCCACTAGATTGTGGGTGGTATGGGGATGCAATTCTATGGTTAACATCATACTTAGCAAGCATTTTACGAAGATCACCATGAATAAAATGTGAACTGCTACCTCTTGAGCACTGCGTTGGTTTTCCCTTGAAGAGGAAAGGGTGGTGCAGCAAAGTAGCGTAAGTATTTCCCTCAGTTTTTGAGAACACAAGTATCAATCCAGTAGGAGGCTACGCGCGAGTCCCCCACACCTACACAAAAGAAAATAAATCCTCGCAACCAACACGATAAGGGGTTGTCAATCCCTAAACGATCACTTACGAGAGTGAGATCTGATAGATATGATAAGATAATATTTTTGGTATTTTTATTATAAAGATGCAAAGTAAAATAAAAGGCAATGAAAATAACTAAGTATTGGAAGATTAATATGATGAAGATAGACCCGGGGCCATAGGTTTCATTAGTGGCTTCTCTCAAGAGCATAAGTATTTTACGGTGGGTGAACAAATTACTGTTGAGCAATTGACAGAATTGAGCATAGTTATGAGAATATCTAGGTATGATCATGTATATAGGCATCACGTCCGAGACAAGTAGACCGACTCCTGCCTGCATCTACTACTATCCAGCATGCATCTAGAGTATTAAGTTCAAGAGAACATAGTAACGCTTTAAGCAAGATGACATGATGTAGAGGGATAAACTCATGCAATATGATGAAAACCCCATCTTGTTATCCTCGATGGCAACAATACAATACGTGCCTTGCTGCCCCTATTGTCACTGGGAAAGGACACCGCAATATTGAACCCAAAGCTAAGCACTTCTCCCATTGCAAGAAAGATCAATCTAGTAGGCCAAACCAAAATGATAATTCTAACACACTTGCAAAGATAACCAATCATACATAAAAGAATTCAGAGAAGATTCAAATATTGTTCGTAGATAAACTTGATCATAAACCCACAATTCATCGTTCTCAACAAACACACCGCAAAAGAAGATTACATCGAATAGATCTCCACAAGAGAGGGGGAGAACTTTGTATTGAGATCCAAAAAGATAGAAGAAGCCATCTAGCTAATAATTATGGACCCGAAGGTCTGAGGTAAACTACTCACACTTCATCGGAGAGGCTATGGTGTTGATGTAGAAGCCCTCCGTGATCGATGCCCCCTCCGGCGGAGCTCCGGAACAGGCCCCAAGATGGGATCTCATGGATATAGAAAGTTACGGCGGTGGAATTAGGGTCTTGGCTCCGTATCTGATCGTTTGGGGGTACGTAGGTATATATAGGAGGAAGAAGTACATCGGTGGAGCAACAGGGGCCCCACGAGGGTGGAGGGCATTCCTGGGGGGGGGGGGTAGGCGTGCCCCCTACCTCGTGGCCTCCCTGTTGGTTGCTTGACGTAGGGTCCAAGTCTCCTGGATCTTGTTCGTTCCAAGAATCACGTTCCCGAAGGTTTCATTCCATTTTGACTCCGTTTGATATTCCTTTTCTTCAAAACCCTAAAATAGGCAAAAAATAGCAATTCTGGGCTGGGCCTCTGGTTAATAGGTTAGTCCCAAAAATAATATAAAAGTGGATAATAAAGCCCAATAATGTCCAAAACAGAAGATAATATATCATGGAGCAATAAAAAATTATAGAAACATTGGAGACGTATCAAGCATTACCAAGCTTAATTCCTGCTCGTCCTCGAGTAGGTAAATGATAAAAACAGAATTTTTGATGTGGAATGCTACTTGGCATATTTTCAATGTAATTCTTATTAATTGTGGTATGAATATTCAGATCCGAAAGATTCAAGATAAAAGTTTAATATTGACATAGAAATAATAATACTTCAAGCATACTAACTAAGCAGTTATGTCTCTTCAAAATAACATGGCAAAAGAAAGTTATCCCTACAAAATCATATAGTCTAGCTATTCTCTATATTCACCACACAAAGTATTTAAATCATGCACAACCCCGATGACAAGCCAAGCAATTGTTTCATACTTTTGGTGTTTTCAAACTTTTTCAATCTTCACGCAATACATGAGCGTGAGCCATGGACATATCACTTTAGGTGGAATAGAATGGTGGTTGTGTAGGAGACAAAAAGGGAGAAGATAGTCTCACATCAACTAGGCGTATCAACGGGCTATGGAGATGCCCATTAATAGATATCAATGTGAGTGAGTAGGGATTGCCATGCAAGGGATGCACTAGAGCTATAAGTATATGAAAGCTCGAAAAGAAACTAAGTGGGTGTGCATCCAACTTTCTTGCTCACGAAGACCTAGGGCATTTTGAGGAAGCCCATCATTGGAATATACAAGACAAGTTCTATAATGAAGAATTCCCACTAGTATATGAAAGTGATAACAAAGGATACTCTCTATCATGAAGATCATGGTGCTACTTTGAAGCACAAGTGTGGTAAAAGGATAGTAGTATTGTCCCTTCTCTCTTTTTCTCTCATTTTTTTATTTGGGCCTTTTCTCTTTTTTTATGGCCTCTTTTTTTCGTCCAGAGTCTCATCCCGACTTGTGGGGGAATCATAGTCTCCATCATCCTTTCCTCACTGGAACAAATGCTCTAATAATGATGATCATCACACTTTTATTTACTTACAACTCATGAATTACAACTCGATACTTAGAACAAGATATGACTCTATATGAATGCCTCCGACGGTGTACCGGGATATGCAATGACTCAAGAGTGACATGTATGAAAAAATTATGAATGGTGGCTTTGCCACAAATACAATGTCAACTACATGATCATGCAAAGCAATATGACAATGATGGAGTGTGTCATAGTAAACGGAACAGTGGAAAGTTGCATGGCAATATATCTCGGAATGGCTATGGAAATGCCATGATAGGTAGGTATGGTGGCTGTTCTGAGGAAGGTATATGCTGGGTGTATGATACCCACGAAAGGTGCGCGGTATTAGAGAGGCTAGCAATGGTGGAAGGGTGAGAGTGCGTATGATCCATGGACTCAACATTGGTCATAAAGAACTCATATACGTATTGCAAAAATCTACAAGTTATCAAAGCAAATTATTACGCGCATGCTCCTAGGGGGATAGATTGGTAGGAAAAGACCATCGCTCGTCCCCGACCGCCACTCATAAGGAAGACAATCAATAAATAAATCATACTCCGACATCATCACATAACAGTTCACCATACGTGCATGCTACGGGAATCACAAACTTTGACACAAGTATTTCTCAAATTCACAACTACTCAACTAGCATGACTCTAATATCACCATCTCCATATCTCAAAACAATTATCAAGTATCAAACTTCTCTTAGTATTCAACACACTCATAAGAGAATTTATTATTAATCTTGTGTACCTAGCATATTAGGATTATTTAAGCAAATTACCATGCTATTTAAGACTCTCAAAATAATCTAAGTGAATCATGAGAGATCAATAGTTTCTATAAAACAAATCCACCACCGTGCTCTAAAAGATATAAGTGAAGTACTAGAGCAAAACTATATAACTCGAAAGATATAAGTGAAACACATAGAGTATTCTAATAATTTCCGAATCATGTGTGTCTCTCTCAAAAGGTGTGTACAGCAAAGATGATTGTGGTAAACTAAAAAGCAAAGACTCAAATCATACAAGACGCTCCAAGAAAAACACATATCATGTGGTGAATAAAAATATAGCTCCAAGTAAAGTTACCGATAGAAGTAGATGAAAGAGGGGATGCCTTCCGGGGCATCCCCAAGCTTTGGCTTAGGTGTCCTTAGATTATCTTGGGGGTGCCATGGGCATCCCCAAGCTTAGGCTCTTGCCACTCCTTGTTCCATAATCCATCAAATCTTTACCCAAAACTTGAAAACTTCACAACACAAAACTTGAAGTAGAAAATCTCGTGAGCTCCGTTAGCGAAAGAAAACAAAAGACCACTTCAATGTACTGTAATGAACTTATTATTTATTTATATTGGTGTTAAACCTAATGTATTCCAACTTCTCTATGGTTTATAAACTATTTTACTAGCCATAGATTCATCAAAATAAGCAAACAACACACGAGAAACAGAATCTATCAAAAACAGAACAGTCTGTAGTAATATGTAGCTAGCGCAAGATCTGGAACCTCAAAAATTCTAAAATAAATTTCTGGACGTGAGGAATTTATCTATTAATCATATTCAAAAAGAATTAACTAAATACCGCTTTCCAAATAAAAATGGAAGCTGTTCTCGTGAGCGCTAAAGTTTCTGTTTTTTACAGCAGGATTAACAAGACTTTCCCCAAGTCTTCCCAACGGTTCTACTTGGCACAAACACTAATTAAACACAAAAAACACAACCAAAAAAGAATCTAGATAAATTATTTATTACTAAATAGGAGCAAGAAGCAAGTAATAAAAATAAAATTGGGTTGCCTCCCAACAAGCGCTATCGTTTAACGCCCCTAGCTAGGCATAAAAAGCAAGGATAGATCTAGGTATTGCCATCTTTGGTAGGAAATCCATAAGTGGCTCTCATAATAGATTCATAAGGTAATTTAATTTTATTTCCAGGAAAGTGTTCCATGCCTTTACTTAACGGAAATTGGAATCTAATATTTCCTTCCTTCATATCAATAATTGCACCAATCGTTCTAAGGAAAGGTCTACCAAGAATAATAGGACATGAAGGATTGTAATCTATATCAAGAACGATAAAATCTATGGGCACATAATTCCTATTTGCAACAATAAGAACATCATTAATTCTTCCCATAGGTTTCTTAATAGTGGAATCCGCAAGGTGCAAGTTTAAAGAGCAATCATCAAAATCACAAAAACCTAACAAATCACACAAAGTCTTTGGAATCGTGGAAAAACTAGCACCCAAATCACAAAAAGCATAGCATTCATGATATTTAATTTTAATTTTAATAGTAGGTTCCCACTCATCATAAATTTTTCTAGGGATAGAAACTTCCAACTCAAGTTTTCCTTCATAAGATTGCATCAAAGCATCAACGATATGTTTGGTAAAAGCTTTATTTTGACTATAAGCATGAGGAGAATTTAGCACGGATTGCAACAAGGAAATACAATCTATCAAAGAGCAATTATCATAATTAAATTTCTTGAAATCCAAAATAGTAGGTTCATTAACATCTAGAGTTTTGATCTCTTCAATCCCACTTTTATCAAATTTAGCATCAAGATCTAAAAACTCCGAATTTTTGGAACGCCTTCTAGGAAAAGGTGGATCATATTCAGGCCCATCATTATCAAGATTCACATTGCAAAACAAAGACTTAATAGGGGACACATCAATAACTTTTAGATCTTCATTTGTATTATCATGGAAACTAGAAGAACACGCTCTTATAAAGGAATCTTTCTTAGCACGCATCCTAGCGGTTCTTTCTTTGCACTCGTCAATGGAAATTCTCATGGCTTTGAGAGACTCATTGATATCATGCTTAGGAGGAATAGATCTAAGTTTCAAAGAATCAACATCAAGAGAAATTCTATCAACGTTCCTAGACAACTCATCAATCTAAAGCAATTTTTCTTCAATCAAAGCATTGAAATTCTTTTGCAAAGTAATAAATTCTTTAATATTAGATTCAAAATCAGAGGGAATCTTATTAAAATTTCCATAAGAATTGTTGTAGGAATTACCATAATTATTAGAGGAATTACTAGGATAAGGCCTAGGATTAAAGTTTCCTCTATACGCGTTGTTACCAAAATTATTCCTACCAAAAAAAAATTCACATCCATAGATTCATTATTATTCTCAATCAAAGTAGACAAAGGCATATCATTAGGATCAGAAGAAACACTCTCATTAGGAAATAATTTCATAAGTTCATCCATCTTTCCACTCAAAACATTAATTTCTTCTATCGCATGCACTTTCTTATTAGTAGGTCTTTCAGTGTGCCATTGAGAATAATTAACCATAATATTATCTAGGAGTTTAGTAGCTTCTCCTAAAGTGATTTCCATAAAAGTGCCTCCCGCGGCCGAATCTAAAAGATTTCTAGAAGCAAAATTCAGTCCGGCATAAAATTTTTGTATAATCATCCACAAATTCAAACCATGTGTTGGGCAATTAAGTATCATTAATTTCATCCTCCCCCAAGCTTGTGCAACATGTTCATGATCAAGTTGCTTAAAATAAATAATATCGTTTCTAAGAGAGACGATCTTAGCGGGAGGAAAATACTTAGAGATAAAAGCATCTTTGCTCTTATTCCAAGAGTCCATACTATTTTTAGGCAAGGACAAAAACCAAGCTTTAGCATGATCTCGAAGAGAAAAAGGAAATAGCTTCAATTTAAGAATATCATTGTCCACATCTTTCTTATTTTGAATATCACACAAATCAACGAAGCTATTTAGATGGGTAGCGGCATCTTCACTAGGATGGCCGGAAAACGGATCTTTCATGACAAGATTCAGCAAGGCAGCATTAATTTCACAAGATTCAGCATCGGTAAGAGGAGCAATCGGAGTGCTAATAAAATCATTGTTGTTGGTATTGGTAAAGTCACACAATTTAGTGTTATCTTGAGCCATCGTGACAAGCAAGCAATCCAACACACAAGCAAACGAGGAGCAAGCGAAAAAGAGGCAAATAAAGAAAGAGAGGGAGGATAGAGAGAGAGGGCGAATAAAATGGCAAGGGTGAAGTGGGGGAGAGGAAAACGAGAGGCAAATGGCAAATAATGTAATCCAGGAGATAAGGGTTTGTGATGGGTACTTGGTATGTTGACTTTTGCGTAGACCTCCTCGGCAACGGCGCCAGGAATCCTTCTTGCTACCTCTTGAGCACTGTGTTGGGTTTCCCTTGAAGAGGAAAGGGTGGTGCAGCAAAGTAGCGTAAGTATTTCCCTCAGTTTTTGAGAACAAAGGTATAAATCCAGTAGGAGGCTACGCGCGAGTCCCTCGCACCTACACAAAACAAATAAATCCTCACAACCAACGCGATAAGGGGTTGTCAATCCCTACACGATCACTTACGAGAGTGAGATCTGATAGATATGATAAGATAATATTTTTGGTATTTTTCTGAGAAAGATGCAAAGTAAAATAAAAGGCAATGAAAATAACTAAGTATTGGAAGATTAATATGATGAAGATAGACCCGGGGGCCATAGGTTTCACTAGTGGCTTCTCCCAAGAGCATAAGTATTTTACGGTGGGTGAACAAATTACTGTTGAGCAATTGACAGAATTGAGCATAGTTATGAGAATATCTAGGTATGATCATGTATATAGGCATCACGTCCGAGACAAGTAGACCAACTCCTGCCTGCATCTACTACTATTACTCCACACATCGACCGCTATCCAACATGCATCTAGAGTATTAAGTTCAAGAGAACAGAGTAACGCTTTAAGCAAGATGACATGAGGTAGATGGATAAACACATGCAATATGATGAAAACCCCATCTTGTTATCCTCGATGGCAACAATACAATATGTGCCTTGCTGCCCCTATTGTCACTAGGAAAGGACACCGCAAGATTGAACCCAAAGCTAAGCACTTCTCCCATTGCAAGAAAGATCAATCTAGTAGGTCAAACCAAACTGATAATTCGAAGAGACTTGCAAAGATAACCAATCATACATAAAAGAATTCAGAGAAGATTCAAATATTGTTCATAGATAAACTTGATCATAAACCACAATTCATCGGTCTCAACAAACACACCGCAAAAGAAGATTACATTGAATAGATCTCCACAAGAGAGGGGGAGAACTTTGTATTGAGATCCAAAAAGAGATAAGAAGCCATCTAGCTAATAACTATGGACCCGAAGGTCTGAGGTAAACTACTCACACTTCATCGGATAGGCTATGGTGTTGATGTAGAAGCCCTTCGTGATCGATGCCCCTCCAACGGAGCTCTGGAACAGGCCCCAAGATGGGATCTCATGGATACAGAAAGTTACGGCGGTGGAATTAGGGTTTTGGCTCCGTATCTGATCATTTGGGGGTACGTAGGTATATATAGGAGGAAGAAGTATGTCGGTGGAGCAACAGGGGGCCCACGAGGCTGGAGGGCACACCTGGGGGGGGGGGGGGGGGGTGGGGGGGGGGGTAGGCGCGACCCCTACCTCGTGGCCACCATGTTGGTTGCTTGACGTAGGGTCCAAGTCTCCTGGATCTTGTTCGTTCCAAAAATCACGTTCCCGAAGGTTTCATTCTGTTTTGACTCCTTTGATATTCCTTTTCTTCAAAACCCTAAAATAGGCAAAAAATAGCAATTCTGGGATGGGCCTCCGGTTAATAGGTTAGTCCCAAAAATAATATAAAAGTGGATAATAAAGCCCAATAATGTCCAAAACAGAAGATAATATAGCATGGAGCAATCAAAAATTATAGATACGTTGGAGACGTATCATGAACCACCATCAGCCTTTAAGTATCTATGGACTCCAAACCTCGGAAAAATAACTTCTTTAAGCATCTTAATAGAGTTGTTATGATCAACACTACTAGTTGGAATAGCTTCTACCCACTTAGTAGCGTAATCAACAGCAACTAAAATATGTGTGTACCCATTAGAGGAAGGAAACAGTCCCATATAATCAAAGCCCCAAACATCAAATGGTTCAATGACAAGTGAATAATTCATTGGCATTTCTTGACATCTACTAATATTACCAATTCTTTGACATTCATCACAAGACAAAACAAACTTACGGGCATCCTTGATGAGAGTAGGCCAATAAAAACCGGATTGCAATACCTTATGTGCAGTTCTATCTCCAGCATGGTGTCCTCCATAAGCCTCAGAGTGACACTTGCGTAGGATCTGTTCCTGTTCATGCTTAGGTACACAATGTGTAATAACACCATCTACTCCTTCTTTATAAAGATGTGGGTCATCCCAGAAGTAATGTCTTAAATCATAGAAGAACTTTTTCTTTTGCTGGTATGTGAAACTAGGTGGTATAAACTTAGCAACAATATAATTAGCATAACCAGCATACCATGGAGCAGTACGAGAAGCATTTATCATAGCTAATTGTTCATCAGCAAATCTATCATCAATAGGTAGTGGGTCATCAAGAACATTCTCTAACCAACGGGGTTCTCAGCTCCTTTTCTATTAATAATATACAAATCAAATTCTTGTAGCAAGAGAACCCATCTAATAAGTCTATGTTTAGCATCTTTCTTTTCCATAATATATTTAATAGCAGCATGATCAGTGTGAACAGTTACTTTAGAATCAAGAATATAAGGTCTGAACTTATCACAAGCAAACACAACTGCTAAAAATTCTTTTTCAGTAGTAGCATAATTTATTTGAGCACTGTCTAGAGTTTTACTAGCATATTGAAGAACATTTAATTTCTTATCAACTCTTTGTCCTAGAACAGCCCCTACAGCATAATCACTAGCATGACACATGATTTCAAATGGTAAATTCCAATCAGGAGGCTGAACTAATAGGTGCAGAAATCAAAGCTTTCTTAAGTATTTCAAATGCTTCTACACAGTCATCATCAAAAATAAAAGGAACATCTTTTGTAAGAGAATAGTCAGAGGCCTAGAAATTTTAGAGAAGTCCTTAATGAACCTCCTATAAAAACCGGCATGACCAAGGAAACTTCTTATACCTTTAATGTCCTTAGGACACGAGATCTTTTCAATAGCATCAACTTTAGCTTTATCAACTTCAATACCTCTTTCAGAAATTTTAAGCCCCAAGACAATACCTTCATTAACCATAAAGTGACACTTCTCCGAATTCAACACAAGATTAGTTTCTTCGCATCTCTGCAAAACTCGATCAAGGTTCCTTAAGCAATCATCAAAAGAAGTTCCATAAACAGAGAAATCATCCATGAAAACCTCAACAATCTTTTCACAAAAGTCAGAGAATATAGCAGTCATACATCTTTGAAAAGTAGCAGGTGAATTGCATAAATCAAAAGGCATACGTCTATAAGCAAAGGTACCGAAAGGGCAAGTAAAAGTTGTCTTTTCTTAATCCTCTTTTGACACAGGTATTTGAGAGAAACCAGAATAACCATCTAGAAAGCAAAAATGTGTATGTTTGGATAATCTTTCTCGCATTTGATCAATAAAAGGTAAAGGGTAATTATCCTTTTTAGTAGCTTTATTTAATTTGCGGAAATCAATTACCATTCTATAACCTGTAACAATTCTTTCTGGGATAAATTCATCTTTATCATTAGGAACAACAGTAATACCTCCCTTCTTAGGGACACAATGGACATGACTTACCCATTGACTATCAACAACGGGATAAATTATGGGACATTTATATTTGTGCCCCTAACTCGAACCCACTACTCAGATTTGCCCCTAATTTCGAAGCATGCTCAAATTTACCCCTTCACCGTTAGGTGCACTTACAAAAATACCCTTCCATGCCGTTACCGTTAGGTCAAAGTGCTTTGACCATTTTCTGGCCGTTTATTTGACATTTTTGCCCTCAAATAGAAAACAGAAGAAATAGGAAACTCTACTGTAGCAATTGGGCCGTGATGCCGTATTAAGCAGGCCTAGTCCAGCCCTGGCCAACCGCGAGGTTATCGTCAACCTTGTGTCAGTCATCCCGAGAGCATGTGTTCGCCGCAGATCGCCATTAGTGCGGCTAACGACCAAAACTCACCGCCCCTCCATGTCTCCGACATCCGCCACAATGCGATCTACCAATCCACCGAAGAACTCGAGCTAGGACGGCCAAATCCAAGCGAATCGACCTCACCTTCATCCCCTCTGACCAAAGACCGCCGCCGCCGACTCGGGACCTCTTCCCTCTCCCCTCTCCTGATGAGTGCACCTCCAGCCCTTTCGTGATACCCGCCTCCTCTCCCCTCTCCTTTCCCGTTCATTTTTGTGCCATAGCTAGGCTATCGCCGTAGCAGTGCACTGTCGACGCCATCGTGCTCTTTCCTCACGATGTCGTCCCGCCCCGTCCCAGTGGAGCTCCATTCCATGCTCCTGGAGTATCCAGGAATCCAGCGCGCCTGTCTGTGAGCTCGCTCACAAGACACGACACCATCCCTGCTGAGCCCGTGGCAGCGCCGCCGCCGGCCCCGTTCGTGCCGGCGAGTTCAGCCACCATGCACACTCCAGCTAGCAGCCCTGGATGCAGGAGAGGTAGTGATAGCAATCCCGCACCTCATATGCCATCCCGGAGGCCTCCCAGTGGGCCTCCGCCGTGGATTTTGCTCGTCGGTGACTGATCTCCAATGAGGTCCATAATTAAGCGTTAATTACCCCCACTAACAACCGCCCTAAGCCACTGCTACGTGGGCCCAATGGTATAGTTAACTAATTACTGAGACTAATATGTGGTCCTGGCCACTAAGAAAACTACTAAATCAATTTAGAAAAATAACTGGACAGTGAGAGAGAGTATTTTTTCTCTTGAATGGGCCCACATGTGAGTGAGTGAGGGTGGATAGGGTTTTTGTTTTTATTTTTGTTCAGTTCGGCCCACTTGTAAGTGACACATGAGAAGAGGGGCAAAAATGTCCCGCAAATGGCCAGAAAACGGTCAAAGCACTTTGACCAACCGGTAACGGCACAGAAGGGTATTTTTGTAAGTGCACCTAACAGTGAAGGGGTAAATTTGAGCATGCTTCGAAATTAGGGGCCAATCTGAGTAGTGGGTTCGAGTTAGGGGCACAAATGTAAATGGCCCATAAATTATACCTGCCTCCAGAAGCTTTAGTATTTCTTTTCTTACCACTTCTTTCATCTTAGGATTTAACTGTCGTTGGTGATCAACAACCGGTTTCACATCTTTCTCCAATTTTATTTTGTGCTGGCAGAGAGTGTGGGACTGATGCCCTTAAGATCATCAAGAGTATATCCAATAGCAGCACGGTGCTTCTTCAGAGTTTTCAATAATTTCTTTTCTTCATGCTCTGAAAGGTTAGCACTAACAATAATAGGATATATCTCTTTCTCATCAAGATAAGCATATTTAAGAGTATCAGGTAAATGCTTAAGCTCAAACATGGGATCACCCTTAGGTGGAGGAGGATCCCCTAGAATTTCAACAGAGTGGTTGTGTTTCAAAATAGGCCCCTGTTTAAAGAATACTTCATCTATTTCCCTTATTTCATTCATAAACATATCATTTTCATGGTCTAGCAAATATTCCTCTAAAGGATCATTAGGAGGCATGGCAATAGAAGCAAGACCAATAATTTCATATTTACTAGGAAATTCTTTACCATGGGGTTGTCTACGAAACTTAGCAATTAAACTCATGAGACATATCCCCTAAACCAATAGAAACAATATACTTATTGCAGTCTATCTTAGCATTAACAATATTCACGAAGGGCCTACCAAATATAGTGGGACAAAAGGTATATTGTGGGGAACTAAGAACTAGAAAATTAGCAGGATATTTAACTTTCCCACACAAGACTTCAACATCTCTAGCAATCCCAACTGGTGAAATAGTGTCTCCATTGGCAAGTTTAATAGTAACATCAATTTCCTCTATCTCAGCAGGTGCAATGTCATGCATAATTCCTTTATATAGGGAATGAGGTATTGCACTTGCACTAGCACCCATATCACATAAGCCATGATAGCAAAGATCTCCTATTTTAACAGAAATAACAGGCATGCCTACAACAAGTCTATGTTTATTTTTAGTATCGGGTCTAGCAATTCTAGCAGCTTCATCACAGAAATAAATAACATGCCCATCAATATTATCGGCCAAGAGATCTTTAACCATAGAAACACTAGGTTCAACTTAATTTTGCTCAGAGGGAGTAGGTGTTCTAGTATTACTCTTACGAACCACAATTGAAGCTTTAGCATGATCTTTTATTCTAACAAGGAAAGGTGGTTTCTCAATATAAGCAATGGGAACAACATGATCGTTATAAGTGATAGTCTTTTCTTCAACTTTAATAGGTTCAACTACTTTTACTTCAATGGGAGGATTATACTTAAACCACTGCTCCTTAGGGAGATCAACATGAGTAGCAAAGGATTCACTAAAAGAAGCTACTATCTCAGAGTCAAGACCATATTTAGTGCTGAATTCACGGAAAACATCGGTATCCATAAAAGATTTAACACAATCAAACTTAGGTGTTATACCTGACTCCTTACCTTCGTCGAGGTCCCAATCTTCAGAGCTGCATTTAGTTCTTCCCAATAAATCCCATTTGAATTCAATAGTCTTCATCATAGAAGAACCAGTACAAGAAGTATCGAGCATGGAACGATTATCGAGTGAAAGCCGAGCATAAATTTTTTGAATAATAATTTCTCTTGAGAGCTCATGATTAGGGCATGAATATAACATTGACTTAAGCCTCCCCCAATCTTGAGAGATGCTTTATCCTTCGCGAGGCCAAAGATTATATATATAATTACGATCACGATGAACAAGATGCATAGGATAAAACTCCTGATGAAATTCCAGTTGCAATCGGTTGTAGTTCCATGATCCCATATCATCACATAGCCTAAACCATGTCAATGCCTTTACCTTCAAATATAAAGGGAAGAACTTCTTCTTGATAACATCCTCGGGCATACCTGCAAGCTTAAAAAATCCACAAACTTCATCCACATAGATTAGGTGCAAATCGGGATGTAATGTTCCATCTCATGTAAGAGGATTAGCTAGCAGTTTCTCTATCATACCCGAAGGAATTTAAAATTACACATTTTCAGTAGGTTCAGTGGGTTGAGGAGCAACTCTTTGCTCTAGTGGTCGGGGTGAAGATACCCCGAACAAGCCCCTCAAAGGATTATGTTCCATAGTAACAAGTAACACTAAATTTCAGCACACTATATAAATTTTTTCCTTACCGAATTCCACCTACAAAAGGCACTTCACTCCCCGGAAACGACGCCAGAAAAGAGTCTTGCTGACCCTCAAGTGCAGGGGATCTATCATAGACTTTTCGATAAGTAAGAGTGTCGAACCCAACGAGTTGTAGAAGGAAATGATAAGCGGTTTTCAGCAACGTATTCTCTGCAAGCACTGAAATTATCGGTAATAGATAGTTTTGTGATAGGGTAATTTGTAACGGGTAAGAAGTAATAAAAGTAAATAAGGTGCAGCAAGATGGCCCAATCCTTTTTGTAGCAAAGGAAAATCCTGGACAAACTCTTATATAAAGGAAAGCGCTCCCGAGGACACATGGGAATTATCGTCAAGCTAGTTTTCATCACGCTCATATGATTCACGTTTGGTACTTTGATAATTTGAAATGTGGGTGGACCAGTGCTTGGGTACTTTCCTTCCTTGGAAAAGAATCCCACTTATGATTAACCCCTATTGCAAGCACCCGCAACTACAACAGAAGTATTAAGGTAAACCTAACCATAGCATGGAACATATGGATCCAAATCAGCCCCTTACGAAGCAATGCATAAACTAGGGTTTAAGCTTCTGTCACTCTAGCAACCCATCATCTACTTATTACTTCCCAATGCCTCCCTCTAGGCCCAAACAATGGTGAAGTTTCATGTAGTCGACGTTCACATGACACCACTAGAGGAATGACAACATACATCTCATCAAAATATCGAACAAATACCAAATTCACATGACTACTTATAGCAAGACTTCTCCCATGCATGTCCTCAGGAACAAACGTAACTACTCACAAATCATATTCATGTTCATAATCAGAGGGGTATTAATATGCATAATGGATCTGAACATAATGGATCTGAACGTATTCAAGTAGCTGCCTGGAATCGGCTCAGCGGGCCATAGCCGGATAATCAAATCCTTCATGGCTAGCTCGGCCGCCTTCTGTAGTTCGATCAGCTATTTCAGTTGGTTGACAAAAGGCACCGGATAATTCGGTGCTAGATACTGTGACCAAAAGAGCTTATTCACAGTGTTCCTTTCTTTGTCTCGGTAGAATTGTGCGGCATCAGATATGCTGCGTGGCAGCTCAGCAAACACCCCTGGAGAAATCTGAACTCAAGATTAGAAACATGATTTTCTCCCCAAATACTTGCCTTACGTGGAACAAGCCTTACCCGCCGTGATCTTCCTCGCCTCTTGGATCTCCTGCCGGGCACCCTGGGCTTCCCCCTGGGCATCGCATGTGGCTTGATGAGCCTTGGTAAGTTCCGATTCTTTATCTGTTAGACTCTGCTCCAAGGCCTCGCATCTTCTCACGACCTCTTGAAGCTCTTGCTCAGCTTCAATAACCCTGGCCTCGTGCTTCTCACGACTAACCCACTCTATGGCTGCCTTTCCCTCGGCCTCGGCAAAACCTTCTTCAGAGCCTCAACTTTGGTCATCGCCCCTGGCGCAAATCACAAAACATATTTTAAATTTCGTTCGCACTGAACGTGAGCAAGGTTTGGGCATACCTTGTTTATCCTCCAACTTCCTTTTCAACTGGCCCAATTCTTCTGTGGCCCGCTCTAGACTTCGATTCAGTTCGGAGACCTCCGCAGTACGAGAGGTGGAAGTCGCTACAGACGCCTGTTTATACCAAAAGAGAGGTAAATGTCATCAAGTGAGTCTCCTGTGAACACAGATTTGATCCTTTGTCCGGTTCTTTCTCTCACCAAACAGTGTATCAGGGGCTACTATCTATACTGTGACACTCTTCGAAACTTCCTAAAACATACCTCAAAGCCTCTTATAAGGCTAATACAGGCTTCATTCAGCCCACTCTCCGCAGATTGAATCTTCTCAATCACCGTACCCACAAGGGCACGGTGTTCATCGATGACGGAGGCGCTTTTCAGCGCCACCAATAAAGTATCCAGCACCTCTGGTTGGACAGAGGTTACCGGTAGAATAGGTACACCCTCTCTAGCCGAGGGAGACCGTCCCGCTGGGGGCTGAATTCAAGATGGCTCCCGCCGACGACGCCCATGGGAGCCTTCTCTCCTGTGTGTCCGGCCCCTGAAGTTTGACCTCCTGGTGCCACCTTGGCAATCTCCCCCCCTCCTTGGCCTGGGTCCTCCTGGGACAAAGCGTTGGTGTCATTCACATGCTTGGGGGAAGGGGCCTTCGGGGGTGTCCCGCTCTCCATAGCGTTCGAGCCTAGCAAATTCTCCGACGAGGATTGCTCCGCGCGGGACCTCGCCGGACTGCAAAAAGTATGGCCCAGATCAAAATATTGTGCCATGATAATCCTGGACGCATAAACGTGTCCGGATTTTATATACTCATGAGTTCACCAGGGGCTGAGCCCTGGGATCCCACTCCGGGCTGCTATCAGCGGCAGTGGACTCCTTTGGAAGAAGAATTTTTCCCTTCTTAGGTGACTCGGCCTCCAACGATGCGGAGGCTGTCCTTTTCTTTCTTCCACCCGCTGGGGATTTGTCTTCCTCCTCCTCCTCATCCTCTTCGGAGGAAGAACGGGCATTGGAATCTTCGGATATCATGTCCGAGGCGCCACGACGACGGAGGCCGCCCCTGGTCTTTTGGGCCTCTCTCTCGGTCTTCTTCTTCGGCGCCTTGTAGGGCGCCGGGACCAGCATCTTTGTTAGAAGCGGGCCGGCCGGTTCTTCAGGTAGCAGGGCCGGACAGTAGAACCGCCCGACCTTCTTCGTCTAGCCCTAGGAGAGTTGTGGAAAATACATTAAGCATTTCCCTTGGGTTATGCGAATAAAACTTATAGTGGCTTACCGAACTTGCGGGGCGGGATAGGTCGTACCCGCGGTCCTCGGCTGAGTCCGGCCATGATTTGCCGGACTTAGAAAGAACCTTCCAGATATCTCTGTGTGAGGAGCCGAAGAGCTCTCGCAGGGTCTGGTGCTTGGCCGGGTCGAATTCCCATAAATTGCAAGTCCGGTGTTGACAAGGAAGGATCCGGCAAGCTAACATCACCTGGACTACATTGACAAGTTTGATATCCTTGTCTTCCATATTCTTGATGCGCGTCTGAAGTGCCGACAGCTCGTCGGACGAAGACCAATCCAGGCCCTTCTTGGGCCAGGACGTAAGCCGTAGGGGGGCTCCGGATCGGAATTCAGGAGCAGTGACCCATTTCGTGCCGCCCGGCTCAGTGATGTAAAACCACTACTGATGCCACTCTTTAACGGAATCATTGAAAGTACCTGTTGGCCATGTGACGTTGGCCATCTTGCTCACCATGGCGCCTCCGCACTCAGCATGCTCACCGCCCACTACCTTGGGCTTCACATTAAAGATCTTCAGCCATAAGCCGAAGTGTGGCGAGATGCAGACAAAAGCCTCGCACACGACAATGAACGTCGAGATGTTGAGGAAGGAATTGGGGGATAGATCATGAAAATCGATCCCATAGTAATACATGATGCCGCGAACGAATGGGTGGAGGGGAAACCCCAGCCCGCAGACAAAACAAGGGAGGAAAACGACCCTCTCGTGGGGTTCCGGAGTAGGGACGATATGTCCTGCCATCGGGAGACGGTGGCTGATTTTCTGGGCCAGGTACCCGGCCTCCCGAAGCTTTTTGAGATCCTTCTCCTAGGTCCTCCTGCTCTAGATCCAGACATTTTCGAAGGACCTTTGTGGTCGGAGAGGACGAACGCTTGGGCGCTGGGGCTCGAGCAGAGGGGAGTGGATAAGCAGAAGGAGAAGGCATGGGTGAAAAAGGGGAGTCCTTATCTCCTTATAAAGGCGGCAGGGATCCAGCGCCTCCCCACTTGCCTGGTAAACTCGCTTATTCCCCAACCGTCGTGCTAAAGATGCGGTTGGATTACCCATACCTGTATTGATGAGAATCCCGAGATAGGGGGACACGATCTCTGCTTCGATACGACATGCCCATAAAACCGCCTCACGACATGCCCATAAAACCGTGTCTGGGTGGGACTCTCCTTTGCGTGGAAGGCAAGCTTGGCAATTCGGATATGTAGATCTCCTTCCTTGTAACCGACTCTGTGTAACCCTAGCCCCCTCCGGTGTCTATATAAACCAGAGGGTTTAGTCCATAGGACAACAACAATCATAATCATAGGCTAGCTTCTAGGGTTTAGCCTCTACGATCTCGTGGTAGATCAACTCTTGTAATACTCATATCATCAAGATCAATCAAGCAGGAAGTAGGGTATTACCTCCATCGAGAGGGCCCGAACCTGGGTAAACATTGTGTCCCCCACCTCCTATTACCATCAGCCTTAGATGCACAGTTCGGGACCCCCTACCCGAGATTCGTCGGTTTTGACACCGACAGTGGGCGGGAGCGATTTCGGGCGAGGAGGGCGTGTTTTGAAATATAGTGGGCGCGAGCGATTTCCAGCGAGGAGAGCGTGTTTTGAAATAGTGGGCACGAGCTATTTCGGGCGAGGAGAGCGTGTTTTGCCGACCATGGTTTATGAATTATTCGGCACATGTCATTTCGGCCGAGGAGAAGGCGCGCTTGGATGAAGTTACGAACCTACCCTCGATGCACAACAGGCCAATTAATGCGTCTCCCACATAAGATGGTAATTTCGCGTCTCCCATTTATTTGGTTGGGTGAATTCCACCGAGCAGAGGATGTTTAATGGTTCATTCAAAATTTGGGAGAACGAGCATCCACGTCTACCTTACCAAGTCGATTTGAATCAAATTTAGAAATATTAGCTTGCCACTTCTTCTTTAGATGGAGAGATGATGCTCGGGAGTAATGTGTTTTTACATGATCGTTGCTAGCGATTTACTATATGACAAATAGTTGACCCACTCAAAAACGGGAATCAAACCCAAAATGAAATATCTCGATTCAATGAAATAGCTCGTTCACCAGGTCAAAATAGTGAACTAAATCCAAAATTGAACACCTCAATCGAATATCATGTTGTACAGTATTATAATACTCCATGAACATGTTGAAAGTCAAATTAATGAACTTGTTTGATATACACATATATCCATTCATGTGTGAATTGCAGACAACATGTTCTCCAATTTGAATATTTGAATGCAAGTTTATATCGAAACATGGTTTATATCAGTCTTTGATGCATAAAACGCGACCTCCCCCTCTCCCGGACTCCTGCTCTCTCTCTCGCCGACAATCTTCAATTCTGTCGCATGCATCCAACACACAAAACTTTTTGGTCCTCTCTCTTTCTCTCCATCTCTCTCTCTCTCTTTGTGTGTGTATGTGGGGGGGGGTCTTTCTAGTTCGCATGCATATATACTCCATCTATAGATCTCTCTCGCAAACTATGTATGATTCTCTAGTCCATGCTAGATATCTTGGGTGCACTCATCGTATGCACACAAATTCCTTGGATCGTTGCCCGTAACTCTCACACACACCACTCTGTCGTCTTGGAGCTCTTCCCCCCCCTCTCTCAAACTCTCCATCTACCTGGGTCACACATACAAATGCATATCTCACTCGCACTCGATAGGCCCATCTAAAACTCTATCTCTCTCCCTCGTTCTCTCTCCATCTCACATGCACACACACACACAATCTCATGCCTAGCTAGCCAACTATGATGGTCTCTCACTCAATTGTAGGCACACACAGTCCCCCCTATATGTATATGACTAGCTGTAAGTGCATCTAGTGCCACCCCTAGTTGGTTTTGGAGTATTGACGACAAACCTAGTTGAGGGACTAATGTGTTTGTGAGAATTGCAGGATAACACAGGTAGAAGTCCCTCATTGATTCGGTTTTACTACCAGAGATGACCCCTAAAAATGTATGAAGACATTGAAGCCAAAGGTGGTATATGAAGATATTCACATTGAAGACTATGACAAAAGAAGACACGTTATGAAGCCTATGGAGCTCGAAGACTTAGATCTTTCGTAGTTCTTTTTCTTTTGTGTTGAGTCATAGGAACCACCGTACTGTTAAGTGGGGTCCAGGAGAACCAGTCAGAATGACTGAAGTGATGCCTAAAGCAAAAACCTATGTCTTCGAGTGAAGACAATGAGAGCGAATCTTGTCCAGAGCCGGACAAGTCAGCTTTGCTTGTAGCCCAAGTAAAGTTGCCATGAGAGTTTGAAATCTGACCATTGAGACACGTGTCAGTTCCTTAGTGACCCAGGGTCATTTCAGACAAATCAGGTCGGGTTGCCAAGTGGCTATAAATAGCCCACCCCCTACAACCATAAACGGTTGGCTGCTCAGATTTCAGTGCACGGCTTTTGTCGTTTGAGAGCAACCCACCTCGAAGCCTTTGAGAGAAAATTTCTAGCGAGGAGAAAAGCCCTAACCACCCAGAGCCAGAGAACATTGGGCATCACTTAAGTCTTCTTGTCTGTGTGATCTGAAGACTTATTACACTTGAGGACTGTGAATCCTCCAGACGGTTAGGCGTCACGTTCAGAGCATCCAAGAGACATTGTGGTTTGCCAGTGAACGAAGTCTGTGAAGGTTTGGGAGTCTACCTTGAAGACTTACCAGAGTGATTGGATGAGGACTATGTGACCTTAGCTCAAGGAGAATACGGTGAGGACTTGGTGTCCTGAGCTGCGTGTTCAGGACTAGGTGTCGGGGACTGCGTGTCCTAATGTTTAAATACCTAGCCGCTCCAACCAGATGTACAATTGTCACAGCAACTGGAACTGGCCCAACACATCATTGTCTTCAACGAGTCACCGGTTTCATCTTCACTTCCTTTTTCTTACTGTTACTCATTGTGAAGCCATTGCATGATTGCTCTATCTTTTGTCTTCACAACGTGAATGTATGATCTGTTTGGCTTCATAACTTCTTCCTACCTAATCCTTATTACACTGCAGCTGTTTGTCTTTGTGCTTTCACTCTATTGAATACTTGACCATGGCTTGCCTAGTGTAATCTAACTTCCGCTGCATAGTAATAGGCAAAATCTTCGCTGTTTGTCTTCATAACTCCCACATTTTGAAGACTTTCATAAAAATCGCCTATTCACCCCCCCTCTAGTCGATATAATGCACTTTCAATTGGTATCAGAGCAAGGTGCTCCCTTGTTCTGTGTGATTCGGTTTAACCACCTGGAGTTCTAGCTATGTCGACTTCAGGGATAATCAAAGTCTCCGCTGCGTGCCCTGTCTTTGATGGAACTGAATATCCCTACTGGAAGAATAAGATGCGCATGCATCTTGAAGCCATTGACGTCGACCTATGGTATGTCATCGAGAACGGTGTTCCCAAGGATGGAGAAGGTGTCACTGCTGCTGATGTGAAGAAGTTCACTCAACTGGACTCTACTGCCAAAAATATCATCTGTGTTCATCTGACAAAAGGACAGTATGGCCGTGTGAGTGCCTTGAAGACATCCAAGCTGGTCTGGGACTGGCTCTCCAAGGTCAATGAAGGCATCTCAACTCAAAGAGATCAGAGAATCATTGTTCTTCGCAACCTCTTCAACCGCTTCAAGAGAAATGACAATGAGAATGTCCAGCACACATTTGACCAGCTCACGGACATCACAAATGAGCTTCAAGCCCTCGGCACCACTGAGATCACCAAACATGAAATCGTCAAGATGCTGCTGAGATCACTTGATAGTTCGTTTGACATCCTAGCCCTGATGATTCAAGAACGTCCTGATTTCAAGACACTCGATCCATCTGACATACTTGAGAGGCTCAACACACATGAGTTTTAGCTTTCTGAGAAAAGAGATATCTACGGTCCAAACTATGGGCGAACTCGTGCCTTGAAGGCAAAAGCTGTTTCCTCATCTGAAGAAGAATCTGACAGCAGTTCTGATGATCCTGAAGACATTGGAAGGGAACTTGCAATGCTAGTGAAGAAGTTCCAAAAATTCACCAAGAAGAAAGGCTTCAGAAAATCTTCGCGATCAAGCTCAAGGAATGATGAAGCTTCTGCTGATGACTACAAGAAGAAAACATGTCACAAGTGCAAGAAAACTAGACACTTCATCTCTGAGTGTCGATAGTGGGACAATGAGAACAGAAGGAAGAAGAAGAGCAAGGAATATGATTCTGACGACAAAAAGAAGAAGAAATACTCAAAGTCTTCTTCCAAGTCTTCCTCAAAGTCTTCATCACACAAGAAGAGCTCATCTGGCAAGGCACGTGCGTTTGTTGGCAAGGAAATGGATTCAGAGGAGGAGTCCGCTTCTGAGGAGGCAGAGGTGGAATCTGAGGAGGAGTCTGATTCTGGCATTGCGAGTCTGGCTACAGCATACGTCGCCAAGTCCATCTTCAACACTGAAGACAATGACTTCATCACCGACACTGATGCAAATGATAAGAACGACTCCGCTCCTACCTACTGCTTCATGGCACGCGGTGCCAAGGTAAACACACGCACTACTCGCTATCAAACATCTAGTGACGATGACTCTGACTGTGATTCAAAACCCAGCTACAAAACACTTGCTAAAATTGCAACTGAACAACAGAAAGCTATGGAACATATTCAAAAACTGTTAGAAAGAAGCGATGATCTGTTGGGTGCTGAAATGACTCGATCTGAATCCTTAATTGAAGACATAAAAAATCTTCACGTTAAGTATTAGGAACTTGAAGATCGTCTTGATACTCTCTCAACAACTCATGAAAAGCTTTCCTATGATTATCTTCAAAGGAAGAAAGAACTTGAGAAATTGAGAGCGGCTCATGAAGATCTTCAAAAGGAAAACGAATCACTTCGCGCTGAATAGATCAGTACCGCTCAGGAAGGATTTGAACCACCATGTCTTAAATCCATTGAGCGTGATAATGCTACTTCTGTTGCTGAATGTTCCACTGCTACTGCTGTTGCAATATCTTCAACTGTTGATGTGGTAACTAACCCCTCTGCTGAGGATACCACTGCTATTGCTGGTGAGAATGCTAGGTTGAAGACATTGCTTGAAATAGGGATGTACAAAAGTCTTAAAGGACATCAGACATTATGTGATGTCCTCAAGAAGAAGATTCTGAACCGAAACCCTAGGAAAGAGGGTGTTGGGTTCGTAAGGAAAATAAATGCAGATGGCTCTTACTGGAAACCTGAGCAGTACCCCAAAACCACATGGGTTACTGCAAAGGAACCTTCAACAGATCCATCCAATTTATCTGGCTTCACATGTGCTAACCCCATTATTATTGATGTATCCTTTGATGCAAACTATAAACTGTTTAAGAATCAGAATGGTGAAGTGTTTGCCAGGTACATTGGTACTAACTGCAGGAATGGACCGCCTATGAAGAAGATCTGGGTTCTGAAAACGTGTCTGGAAATTCTTCCTGTGAATGTCTTCATGACACCTCACATGAGGAAGACAAACCTCAGACCAAAGGCATCATACGGTCCAAAGGCTTCATACAGACAAAGGACTCACCTGAGTCGCACTAACGCAAATGTTTTGCAGGGGAACCATACTCCGGCATATGAATATGAGAGCGGTTCATCGAACCATCATGTTCATATGACCAAAAATTATTCTGCTTATTCCTATGAGTATTATTGTCCACCTGCAAGACTGTTTGCTAAGGCTTCAAAGCCAAAATTCTCAGATGCTGCACTTAGACTTATTGCTTCTAAGCCACCCTTGAAGATGTGGGTGGTTAAGAAAGCTTAACTCTCTTTTGCAGGGAAAGGTCTCCAGCAGAAAAACAAAATCTTCTGACGCTATTGCTGGGGACCTTAAAAATCCTGTAGGGCGCAAGATAAAATGCCCGAATGGCATCATTATGTACTTAGTTCTTGAATCGCATGCTACTCTCCCTATTAGTCCTAATCTGGATCTAAGTTTTCATAACCCACTGGTTCGTCAAATGTTTTTGCTTCACAATTCTCTTCGTGAAGCCTATCCCCCTAACTGCACTGTAGGGTACGACACCAGCGTCTTCAAAGTCTTCAGAATGGATTATTGACAGTGGGTGTACAAATCACATGACTGGTAAAAGAAGCCTTCTTATGGACTCAACCTTACGACCATCCGACAAGAGCCACATCACATTTGCTAACACTGGTAAAAGTAAGGTATTGGGTCTAGGTAGAGTTGCAATCTCAAAGGATCAACACATGGATAAAGTCATGCTTGTTGAATCCCTTGGCTTCAACTTAATGTCTGTCTCAATGCTTTGCGATTTGAACATGATCGTAATGTTTGGAAAATATCGTTGCCTAGTACTAATGGAATCTGACAAGTCTCTAGTGTTTGAAGGGTATCGAATAGATGATCTGTACGTGGTAGATTTCTCAGCAGGGCCACAACTTGCAGTATGTCTTCTTGCAAAAGCTTCAGAATGCTGGCTTTGGCATCGGAGCCTTGGGCATGCTGGCATGAGGAACCTCCACACCCTTGCGAAGAAGAAGCATGTCATAGGCATCGAGGGCGTCAAGTTCAAGAAAGATCACTTATGCGGTGCCTGTGAAGCAGGGAAGATGACAAGGGCAAAACATCCTTCAAAGACAATCATGACTACTACTCAACCCTTCAAACTGCTCCACATGGATCTTTTCGGCCCCACTCACTACTCAACTTTTACTACTACTGCTTGCCTCTATGGCTTCGTCATTGTTGATGATTACTCTATATATACTTGGGTGCACATAATCCTTTACAAGACTGAAGTGCAGGATGTCTTCAGACGCTTCGCCAATCGTGCTATGAACAATTTTGGCGCCAAGATAAAACACATCAGAAGTGACAATGGCTCTGAATTCAAGAACAATGCCAGATGAATACAAGACTCCAAGAAAATTCTGGACTGAAGCCATTGACACTGCATGCCATACAATCAATCGTGTTTATATTCACAAGCTTCTGAACAAGACATCTTATGAACTCCTAACTGGCAAGAAGCCAAATGTCAGTTACTTCAGAGTATTTGGAGCAAGGTGATGGATCAAGGACCCACACCACACCTCAAAGTTTGCACCAAAAGCACATGAGGGCTTTATGCTTGGATATGGAAAGGATTCGCACTCCTACAGAGTCTTCAATCTCTTTCATTACAAAGTGGTTGAAATAGTGGATGTGCGGTTCGATGAGACAAATGGTTCACAAAGAGAGAAACTGCCAAATGTGCTAGATGAAGTTCCAGCTAGTGAATCAATCAAGCTTATGGGAACTGGAGAGATTATACCTTCTGAAGCTCATCCTGAAGAAGAACTTATCATCTCAGCACCTGATCAACATGAAGACAATGCTCAGCCTGAAGACATTCCTCCAAACAACAACACAGATCAGCAAGGGCAAAGTCTTCTCCCTGTACATCCTCGTGTTGCCAATGAAGTGCAGATTGACAGAATAATCGACAGCATCAATGCACCTGGTCCACTCACTCGTTCAAGGGCAACTCAGCTAGCAAATTTCTGTGGGCACTTCGCATTCGTCTCAATATCAGAACCCAAGAAAGTTGAAGAAGCCTTCATGGAACCTGAATGGATTCAAGCTATGCAAGAAGAGCTTCAACAGTTTGAGCTGAATAATGTATGGGAACTAGTTAAGCGTCCTGATCCACGGAAGCACAACATAATAGGCACCAAATGGATATACCGCAACAAACAAGATGAGCATGGTCAAGTTGTCAGAAACAAAGCTCGTCTCGTTGCTCAAGGATATACTCAAGTGGAAGGCATTGACTTCGATGAAACATTTTCTCCCGTGTCTAGGCTTGAAGCCATACGCATTCTGCTGGCCTATGCAAATCATCATAACATACTTCTATATCAAATGGATGTGGAAAGTGCCTTTCTCAATGGCAAGATTGAAGAAGAAGTGTATGTTGCACAACCGCCTGGCTTTGAAAATCCAAAACATCCTGACATGGTATACAAGCTCAGCAAGGCACTGTATGGCCTCAAACAAGCCCCTAGGGCCTGGTATGACACACTCAAATACTTCCTGAAGAGCAAAGGCTTCATACCTGGTTCCCTGGATCCCACTCTTTTCACGAAGACATATGATGGTGAACTGTTTGTGTGCCAAATATATGTGGATGACATTATCTTCGGCTGCACCAATCAGAAGTACAGTGAAGAGTTTGGATATATGATGCAAGAGCAATATCAGATGTCCATGATGGGGGAGCTGAAGTTCTTCCTTGGTCTTCAAACACGACAACAACGCAATGGCATCTTCATATCTCAAGAGAAGTATCTCAAAGATTGCCTGAAGAAGTTCGGTATGCAAGACTGCAAAGGCTTCACAACACCAATGCCAGCCAAACATCATCTAGGTCCTGACGACAATGGTAAAGAGTTCGATCAAAAGGTATATCGCTCCATGATTGGTTCTTTGCTTTATTTATGTGCATCTAGGCCAGATATTATGCTTAGTGTTTGCATGTGTGCTCGATTTCAAGCGGCACCAAAGGAGTCGCATCATTTAGCTGTGAAGCGAATTCTTCGATATTTGGCTCACACCCCAACTCTAGGATTATGGTATCCAAAGGGCTCAGAGTTTGATTTGGTTGGATTTTCGGATGCTGATTATGCTGGTGACAAAGTTGATCGCAAGTCTACATCAGGCACATGTCACTTTCTGGGACGATAACTTGTATGTTGGTCTTCAAAGAAGCAGAACTGCGTATCTCTCTCCACTGCTGAATCTGAATACATTGCTGCTGGATCTTGCTACGCTCAGCTTCTGTGGATGAAGCAAACACTCAAGGACTATGGTATTCATCTGAAGCAAGAACCACTTTACTGCGACAACGAAAGTGCCATCAAGATTGCCAACAACCCAGTTTAGCACTCGAAGACAAAGCACATTGAAATTCATCATCACTTTCTCAGAGATCATGTTGTCAAGGAAGACATTGATATCATACACGTCAACACTGAAGAACAATTGGAAGATATCTTCACCAAGCCCTTGGATGAGAAGAGATTTTGGAAGTTACGGTGTGAGCTAAATATCCTGGAATCCTCAAATGTCGTGTGATCAGGCACACATCCTAACACTTATGCATATGATGACTTAGATGTGCAACGCACAAAGTAAAGTATATCTTCAATCAATGAAGACATACATTCTAAGTGTGAATACATTAATGTGGAATTTGACTTCGGAGCGCCACGATAATTGTGCGCCGTGTCTGGGTCTAATACTTCCTATACAGTGGGTAACGCCACCACCAAACGTTCCATTTTGAAGTGTTTTCACTCATGGCGTTACCTTGCAATATCTTTACATTTGGTTTGGCTTCGAACTCAACATGTCTTCATGATTATCTTCACTACGTTGATTATATAGATGTATACATACTAGTGTTCTGTCCTCTACAGCATTCACTTATAGCTATGTCTTCTTGGTTGAATCTTTTGAACTAAGTGAATGTGATCGGACCCTAATCTCTCTATGCTTTCTATCTCAAATTATATCTCTCCAAGTCATATGCATTCTAGTGAAGCTGTCGAATGTCTTCACTGCGTCCTTGTCAGCAGAAGATATAGAGACAACCATAAAGTCCGTTTTCAATGCTCATTCCTCCACATAAAATCCGGAGAAGCAGGAACGACCGCCCGACAATCCAGGCGTGCGTGGGATGTGGAACAAACCCCAAACTTCCGCAAACAGGCCACGCGTTCCTCAGATGCGAATCGCTAGGGGCACCTGTGTAATAGCACAGTGCCGCCCCTGTGCCTATAAATTCACACTTACCGCGGTCATTATCTCCTTCTTCCACCCTCGCACGAACCCTAGCGCCACCGCTAGCTCTCGACGACGCTGGCGACGAAGCGCTTCGCTGCCGCAACCTCTCCGACACCGTCCTCACGCCGACCGCGGACATCGCTCTCTCCGCCATCGCCGTAGGTGTCTTCCGTCGCCAAGTTAGGGCACGGAGGACTGAACTGCTCGGCATCATCTCCCACTTCCGTCTTGCAGTTCCAAGTGTGGTAAATAAAACTTATGTTTACAGCCCCTTTTGATCTCATGATTCTGTCACTTTCTACCATAAGAAGTTTATCTTCACACAAGTTAGATCTCTCAATCTGCATCTCATAACATGCCTAGTATATTCACTTGTGCTTCATAAAGTAGTTAGATTCCTCACTTGTACTGATCTGTGGGTTCGTACAAATCTGGAACCAACTTCTTATCTATGAGTGAATGTCTTCGCACGATGAGGTCAATGTCTTCTAAGCTGATTAATCTTCAAAACCTTCTGAGAATGCATATGACCTCTTCCCCTTCCCTCGCACCTTAATGCTGTCACAGGTACATGTCCGTGGGAGAATCCTTCGGTTCTCATAGTCTGCATTCATTTGCAGAATTCCTACAGCAACACATAATTCCTGTTGGTCCAGCAAAAGAAAGCTTTTGAAGCCTTTGAAAGTTTTGAAGCCTTTCAAGTTAAAGTTTATGGCTTCAGAAGCAGCAGCAAGGAAAGGGGGCAGACAACGACGTGAAGGAACTTCCAAAGATCTGCCTGAAGACCTGGCAGAAATGTATAAAACAGATCCAGAAGAGAATTATGGGCAGCGCAAGACCCGAATCCAATGGATTCGACGCTATTGGGCAGAACAATGGTTCAAATACCGCTTCGTCACCCAGGAGTATGCTGAGAAAAGTGCCATCAAAAGACCGTGGGGAGACATCTTATACAAGAATCTCATACCCAGGACCAGAGACGAAACCATTGCTCAAGGCTTCTACCCATGCATGGTCCGAGGACCACAGCCTAATGATGCGCATCCGTCGTCACTCCTCTGGTGTCGTGACGACAATTTGTTCAAGCGCAACTTCCAGTTTGCCCAACAATCAGCGAAGCAGAACAAGAAGAAATTTGGGTTAGACTTCAACCCTGGTCCCTCAGTTCCAAGGGCAGATGGCACACGCTACGCAGAACCCAATATCATCGGTCCGTATGCCAATCTTGAGGGCCTCATCACCCGCATCTTAGTCCAAGGGACTGCCGTGAATGACCCTCCAGCTGACTCTGAGTCTGATGAAGCTCCTGCTGTACAGAAGCCGAAGCAGTCGAAGAAGCCAAAAGCTTCAAAGCCAGCCCCTTCATCAAAAATCTCAAGGGCGAAGCCATTGGCAACTGCACCTCCTGAAGACAGTGTGCAGTCTGAAGACGTATCCCGCGTCTCCAAGCCCCAGAAGGCCAAGGTGCCTCAGCCACTCACCAGCAAAGAGCTCACAGCTGCTGCCATTCTGCGCAGCGAAGCCATTGATCTGTCAAGTGATGAAGATCTTGGAGATGACGCTCTAGAGCAGCTCATCAAGAGCAAAGAAGAAGGTGAGATCTTCAACAATTTGCCTCTCTTTGATGTCGCCATCATCCACAACTTCATCGACGAATGGTTTGCCACACCGAACATAAGCTTCGAAGATCTGCAGCTGCCTGTTGGCCTCAGCGTCGCCTTCCAAGGCGCAATTGCTTCAGAACTTGCCATTGCCCAGCGCATTGTTGAACTGAAGCAGAAAATTGATCATGAAAAGGCTCAGTTCAAGAAGAATATGGCCAAGCTCAGCGTGCAAGAAGTGAAGAGCTTCAAGACCATGTTGCATGAGCTAAAAGAAAATTTTCTAAAGAAGTGTGCAGAAGCTCAAGGTTCACGTGAGCGGATGAAGTCTCTGGCAGAACGATGTGTGCAAGCCTACAATGAGGCCGAGAAGCGCAAGGCACTTGGGCGTCCTGGCATCGACCCCAAGATGGCCGCGAAGAAGAAGAAGAAGCCTGCTATGGCTGAACTAGAGGCATCAAGGCAAGAAGCAGTTCCAATTGTCTTCCCAACTGCAACGACTGGCTCGAAGCCAAACAGCCGGTCAACAGCTTCAGAGCTCAAGAAGACAAGAACTGCTGAGGCTGAAGCCAGGAAAAGGAAAAGCTCTGAAGCCTCTCCTACTGCCCCCAGCAAGAAGAAGCGAAAGATCAAGAAATCTCAGGCTGTTCCCACAGAGCCCTTGATAGTTGAACCTATTTCTATGGTTCGCCCCAACGCAGAACGGCAACTGACAGTTCATGAGCCTGCTTCCACAGAGGCTCCTGAAGCTGAAGACATACCAGCAGCCGACCCCATTGCTGTTGAAGACATTGGTCATCAGGACAATGTACAAGATGATGCAGCCCTTCCTCAGTATGAACAAAGCGAACTCATCAGCATTGGTCGTCCTTTGACGCCATTGCACAAGATGTGTCATGGGCGGATCGCCCTCAAGCAAGTGGGTCTGCTGCAGTTCATAACTGATGAAGAGCACTGGAATGAAGAGCTTCTGTTGCAATTCTATGCCACCCTACACATCAGGGGATACAACATAGATCCGAAGACTTGGGCCCTGGAGTGGATGACCGGCAATGTCCATCACGAAGCCAATGCATTCGATATCATTGAGCTCACCGGCCTGCCCACTCCTGGTGAACTCTTCAAGGAAGGTTGTCCACTACACACTGAAGCCCTTGAGAGCATATTCCAGAGGCCTGAACCAAACATGAGTCAGATGCTCTCCATGATGAAGCCACTGCCTCTCGATGCTCCTTATCCAACAGAGTTCTTCGTTGAAGACTTTGAGTACCTGCGCAGAACAATCTATCACATTATCCGGCGGACTCTCTGGCCTATTAAAGGGCACTCTCCAAATGCCAAGATTGAGGGTGCAATGAAGACTCTGATATTCTGTATCCTTCATGGCAAATGCTTCAACGCTCAGGATTTCTTCATACGCCAACTCGCTGCATCAGGCTCAGATCTGTTTGGTTTAAAGTTCTATGCTCCTTGGGTAATGAGACTGATCAAGCTTCACTCTACAATCTCATATCAGCCCTCAGCCCGCAACCATTGGATCTTCTTGCCAGATGTGGATACCTCTGCTGAAGCTATATATCCTGAGCCGGCCAAGCAACCTTTGAGTCTTCAGAATGCAGAACACCAGAGCTTCACTCAAAACGATGAAGGTGTTGAAGCCATCTCCAGGGTGTATCCTTTGGCTGGCACTACACGTGCGCCACATCCTGCTTCAACTGAAGCCACTCATAGTGCAACTGCTTCCAGACCCAAGAAGCGCCCTCGTGTTCTCAATAACCGAGAGCTTCTTGTGGCCCTTCATCAAAAACAAGATAGGCATCACGACTGGCTAAAGCGTCAGATGAAAAGCCTCTTTGTGGATGTTAATCGTCTTCGAAATCTTGCCACCAAGAATGCTTTCGTCACTCATGAAACCTGTCATTGTACATGGAAAGGGCTATCAATGATGTGTACTGAAGCTGAACTTGAAGAGGATGGCTTCATTGAGCGATTCAAGTTTGACACCACACCTACTAGAAGGGCTGTGATGCGCAACACACCATCACTTGAAGACTCTGAGTTTTCTTCATCTGCTGCCACAGTCACTGCCAGAATCATTGATGAAGAATACGATGCTACATCACCACCACCTGCTTCAGCACCTCCAAGCTCTTCTGCACCGCCAAACACCTCCAACGACCCTGCTGCTCCTGGGAATGAGTAGACACTCTATGTCTTCAAACCTTTTTGGTCCTTGCTGACAAAAGGGGGAGAAGCATATGGGTTGATAGTCTTCAAGCGGGTCCATATGGGCGGGTGCTTTATGTTTTGCTATATTTTGCTTCGTGCTTACAACTCTCGTTTTTGCTTCATTTGTTTCTTTGAGTTGTAACACTAAAACTCGATGGTCGTCTGCTACTTGTTTGCCACCCTGTTTGCGAAGATAAATTCCGCATGTGCGACGATAAATTCTGCACTTATCTCATTCTGCAGACGTCCATTTTCCATTATGCATGTCATTATCTTCATATACTTTCACATGCATAGTGGATTGTCATCATAAGCTGAATGGGATCTCCACAAGTACACCCTGCCATGTGCATTTGCATTCTAAAAGCAAATTAACTTATATGCACATCTTCAGGGGGAGCCCTTGAAACTTACGAAGACAATTCCTTATCCTTTACAATTTCACAGACTATATGCCCCGTTGAAAACTTCAACCAGTTTGTCATCAATCACCAAAAAGGGGGAGATTGTAAGTGCATCTAGTGCCACCCCTAGTTGGTTTTGGAGTATTGACGACAAACCTAGTTGAGGGACTAATGTGTTTGTGAGAATTGCAGGATAACACAGGTAGAAGTCCCTCATTGATTCGGTTTTACTACCAGAGATGACCCCTAAAAATGTATGAAGACATTGAAGCCAAAGGTGGTATATGAAGATATTCACATTGAAGACTATGACAAAAGAAGACACGTTATGAAGCCATGGAGCTCGAAGACTTAGATCTTTCGTAGTTCTTTTTCTTTTGTGTTGAGTCATAGGAACCACCGTACTGTTAAGTGGGGTCCAGGAGAACCAGTCAGAATGACTGAAGTGATGCCTAAACCAAAAACCTATGTCTTCGAGTGAAGACAATGAGAGCGAATCTTGTCCAGAGCCGGACAAGTCAGCTTTGCTTGTAGCCCAAGTAAAGTTGCCATGAGATTTTGAAATCTGACCATTGAGACACGTGTCAGTTCCTTAGTGACCCAGGGTCATTTCGGACAAATCAGGTCGGGTTGCCAAGTGGCTATAAATAGCCCACCCCCTACAACCATAAACGGTTGGCTGCTCAGATTTCAGTGCACGGCTTTTGTCGTTTGAGAGCAACCCACCTTGAAGCCTTTGAGAGAAAATTTCTAGCGAGGAGAAAAGCCCTAACCACCCAGAGCCAGAGAACATTGGGCATCACTTAAGTCTTCTTGTCTGCGTGATCTGAAGACTTATTACACTTGAGGACTGTGAATCCTCCAGACGGTTAGGCATCGCGTTCAGAGCATCCAAGAGACATTGTGGTTTGCCAGTGAACGAAGTCTGTGAAGGTTTGGGAGTCTACCTTGAAGACTTACCAGAGTGATTGGGCGAGGACTATGTGACCTTAGCTCAAGGAGAATACGGTGAGGACTTGGTGTCCTGAGCTGCGTTTTCAGGACTGGGTGTCCGGGACTGTGTGTCGTAAGGTTTAAATACCTAGCTGCTCCAACTAGACGTACAGTTGTCACAGCAACTGGAACTGGTCCAACACATCATTGTCTTCAACGAGTCACCGGTTTCATCTTCACTTCCTTTTTCTTACTGTTACTCATTGTGAAGCCATTGCATGCTTGCTCTATCTTTTGTCTTCACAACGTGAACGTATGATCTGTTTGGCTTCATAACTTCTTCCTACCTGATCCTTATTACACTGCAGCTGTTTGTCTTTGTGCTTTCACTCTATTGAATACTTGACCATGGCTTGCCTAGTGTAATCTAACTTCCGCTGCATAGTAATAGGCAAAATCTTCGCTGTTTGTCTTCATAACTCCCACGTTTTGAAGACTTTCATAATAATCGCCTATTCACCCCCCTCTAGTCGATATAACGCACTTTCACTAGCTAATCTTATTCTCCATCACAAACATGTGCATGGTCTTTCTTGATTTCTCTCGGGGCATCTTTCTATCGCGCACACACCTTCCTCGATCTCCCACCCATATAGTCCCCTCACGATCTCGAGGGGGTCTCTCTATCACCAGCACACCCTCTCGCCCACCCCATGCATCCATGTTCTCCATTTGTCCCTCTCGACCTTTGTTCCTTGTTGGCCAGACCTCTATTGGACATGTGCTATAGGGGTGTCTCTCTCTGTTGCAAACAATCACACACTAGCTATCTTCGTGTATCTCCTCGCCTCGCTTTTCTATCTCGGAGATGCATGCGTGATATGTTCGCCTAAGAAACGAAAAAACACACACACACTCTCTCTAATTTATCGTTTGTTGTCACTTTCTCTTTCACACACATACTCTTTTTGCACACTTACTCATTCTCCTTTCCACGCACTTGATCCCTGTCGACTTAGGCACTCTCCTCGGTCCATAGCATATTGATTTATTGAAAAGTCAAACATCACAATGTTTGACCATGTACGTGGAGAAAAACAATTACATCTAGAATGGCAAACATATACCATTAGATTTACCATGAGATGTAGTTTCGTATGATGTATCTTTGGTATTGAAGATATAAATAACACTTGTGTAAACCTCATCAAAGTTTCCAAAGTTTGACTTCCAAAAAAATTACATGCACTGCATTATCGAGCGTATGGAATATCTCTTTCCCCCTCTCAGCTATCTGACGCACCACTCAGCCTTATCGGGGCTCCTCAATCTCTCTCAAACTTTACATCTCCCTGGTTCACACATACACATGTCTCGCTCGCGCTATACATATAGACCCATCCAACACTCTCCGCCCTTGTTCTCTCTCTATGTGACACGCACCCGCCTAATAAGTACCATAATCCCTCACTCCATCATTGGTGCAAGCACTCCCCCCTAAGTATGATTATCTCTCACTAGTCATCAGGAACACACGTATTGTCTCCTTCCATCCATACGTCTATCTCGATATCTCTCGGTGTATCTTCTGTCACGCACACACCTTGTCACTCGATCTCCCACCCATGTAGTCCCATCACGATCTCCAGGGGATCTCTCTATGACAAACATACACTCTCTCCTCCCCATGTCTGCATTTTCTCCGTACGTCTCTCTCGACCTCTCTCCCTTGTTTGTCAGACCCCTCTTGGCCACGTGCTGGGGGTCTTGCTCTCTTGGTTGCAAACAACCACACACTATCTCCTCACCTTGCTTCCGTTGTCGAAGATGCACGTGTGATATGTTTGCATAAGACACACATTTTTTCTCGACTTTTATCGAGTGTTGTCCATGTCTCTTTCACACACGAACACACACTTTTTTCACTCACTCTTTCTATTTCACTCTCTCTCTCTAGTTAGGGACTCTCTCACGTCCATAAGCATATGGATGTTTTGAAAAGTCAAACCTCAGAAAAGTTTGACCAGGTATATGTGGAGAAAAACATTTACATCTGGAAAGATCATTAGATTCATCACAACATGTACTTACTTCATACTATCACTTATCTTTGGTATTGTAGATATAAGTAATTGCTTTATAAACTTGGTCAAAGTTTCAAAAGTTTGACTTAAAAAAATGTTGGAACTACATTATCGAACGGAGGGAGTAGCTCTTTCTCTCTCTCTCTCTGCTATCTCTCACGGGCCTCCCCTCTCACACGAACACTCTATACCGACGGATTATACGCTCACTGTGTCAGCGTATAGCTCTGTATATTGTTTAGTTGACTGGTCAACCAGTCCACATGCTGCCTTGTTAGCTCGTGTTCTGTATCTTCGTGTGCTGGCCCATGTGGCAGTGGGTGAAAATAAGTAAACTAGAGGCCCATCTAACACGCGGTGAAGTAAACAAAGTTGAAACCACTCGGGGTAGCACCCGGCACGCTAGTAAATTGAGGGCGCATTAAGGACACACTTCTTCCATGTGGAGGACGCATTCACGCATAATTCACCACTGTGCGGCGGTATGCACAGAAGGACGCACTCACGCACACCCAGCACACAACACACACCAGCACACGTGTAAACCGGCGTCACCGTCGGTTGAGATGGATGGCGAGGCAGCCAACAAGCGGAGGCGGCTCGAACCAAAACCGCATCCGCAAGCCTGGACTTCATTAGCAGCCTCCCCGATGACATGCTGCTCGTCATCATCGGCCTCCTCCCCACCAAATCTGCCATGCAGACCGCCCTGCTCTCCCAACGGTGGCGCCCCTTCTGGCACCCGCGTCCTCCTCAACCTCACCGTCGACAGCCTCTGCGACGTGGATTGCAAACGCATGGCCACAGTCTCCAACATCCTTTCATCGCACCCTGGGCCAGCCAGACGCCTTGACATCCGCATGTTCAATACCAACTGCAAGGTCCAACCCAAGTTTGACGAGTGGTTCCTATCCTCCGCCCTAGATCAACTCGAGGAGCTCAGCTTTGAAGCTGGACGATGTCGCTCTCTGCCGCCGTCCATGCTCCGCCTCGCGCCAACGCTGCGCCGCGCCAGCTTCAGCTCCTGCTATCTTCCCCAGATTAATGTCGCGCCCACCATTCTTCTCCCTCAACTCAACCAGCTCGACCTCTTCGACGTAGTCATCTCAAAGAAGGCTATGGATCACCTGGTTCGTAGTTGTACTTCGCTCGAGTACCTTCATCTTGAGCAGATCCACGGGTTCATTAGCCTCCAAATCGGCTCATCGAATCTTTGATTGATTTATGTGTCTTGCTGGCCCCGCAACAAGACATCAATTGGGAAGAGATCACTCCAGCTGTTCCACGTGACGATCATTGAGAATGCGCCTTTCCTTGAGAGATTGCTTGTATCAGATTTAGAAGGTCCAACAAAAATCAGGGTCATTGACGCGCCGAAATTGACATCGTTGGTGCACTCGTCTGCCAAATTCTCCGAACTCTTTATTGGATCCGTAATTGTTCACGTACATCACTCATCTTCTTCTCGGTCTTCTTGAAATTCACATTTTTAAATTTCTTCTTGATGTATTTACGATCGTGTTCTAGAAAATGATTCCCACAAGCTTGACCCAGTCTATGCGCACAGTGAAGATCTTGGCAATAAAATCTATCGGCCCCAATATGGATCAAGTTGTTGGATTCCTTACATGCTTTCCGTGCACGGAGAAGCTACTCATCGAGGTGAAACTTCTTTTCTATTAGTAAATAGTAATCACAATGTATCTCAAATTTTTCGTAATTTTCCCAAATTACGATGACAAGTGTACTGTTCAAAACTGCATCTACGCACTGCACCGAAAGAAATGTTTTTAGTATTTTTTTCTCACGTGATCACCTGCATCATTTTTATGTTGTACTACTATAGTAGCCTAGGCTAGTCATAGTGGAAAGTAACTTAGACTACTCCAGTAACTCTATGGTTACCCTAAGAGCAAGTACTACCTCCGTCCTAGTTTACTCTTCCTATTTTGTAGTACCAAAATTTGACCATAGATTTAACTGACAAAATGTTAATGAATGTCACTAAGAACTATATCGTTGGATTCGTATTTGAACATAATTTCAAATGGTGTAATTTTTAGTGACATGCATTGGCATTTTTAGTGACATAATTTCAAATGGTGTAATTCATCCCGATTTAAATAAGAGGTAGTACAAAAGTGGGCTATAACGGCCCTCCACTATGTAGGCCAAAACACGTGCCAAATTCACTTGTGATCCATTTGGCACCGATGCTCCTCCATTGCTCACCTGGTGCCCCAATCTAGATCACCTACTTTGCTCCGGTGCCAAATTAACTCACGCAATGAAAAAACACTTGCATGGGAGAGAGAGAGGACTAAGGCAATAAAAAACACTTGTTTGGGAGAGTGAGCGGTGCCAAAATCTTTTGATTTGACATCGATGTGTATTATGTGGCATACTTTTGCGAAATATGGCATCGGCCACATAGTGGAAGGCAACAAATGCCCAAGCTCTTCACGTACTCCTAGGTAAATGATAGGAGAGAGAGAGAGAGTGTGAAAAAAATATCACTAGCCAGCCAACCCTATCGTATGAGCGAATGACATTGGTACCTCTTGATGACACGACAATCTTATACAGCCAGCTGCTCTAATATGTTCTCTTCTTTTGCAGATAAAAAAGACCCGAGAGTGAAAAATGTGCTACACTATAACAATCTCATCGAATGCCTTGATCTCCATCTTACAGAAATTGATTTGATCGACTACCGAGGTGGCACATCTGAGATTAAATTGGTCTGGTTCTTTGTTCTGGAGGCAAGTGTGCTCGAGGTAATGAGGTTTGGTGTTCTCTGGCGCAACAATGAATGGCTTGCTGATCACCGCAAGTGTCTAATCCTAAATGACAAAGTCTCCACAGAAGCTGAATTTGTTTTTGAAACATCAAGTGGCCAGAGACTCGAAAAATTATTTTCCCATTAGTGACTTGTCAAGGCGGTGGATTTTAGTTTGTACAATAATGCAGCATCCACCTAAAGTAACGGAAGTTCTTACGTAAACTTCCTAGTAATTCCCTCTTTGTAGGTGCAGCATTACTCCTAACATTTGTAATGTCTGTTTGAAACTTGTAATATCGTCGTGTTCTATTCCTGCGTTTTCAAAATCCTGCAAATCAAACAGGTCCTGAGTTGGTGATGATGTTGTGACTGCTATCTTTCACCAATAGCCGTCGGATCTAGATCTGACGCATACAAACCAAACTTCTCCAATTTTGCAAAAAGATGCCCGCACTTGTTCCCTATTTACAAACAACTCCTTGTCTCTCACAATCAACCTTATCTCCTCCCCACCACATCTAGAAGGCCATGGAAAAATCTGGCGCGATGGCTGCTACCGGCGCCGTCCACCCCCAATCTTGGTGTTCCATGCAATGCACGGGCATCTACACACGGGAAATTATGTCGAACACGGCTATTTGTAAGCAGGCTAGGTCTAAAGCCATGATGATAGTGACTGCAGATGGTGAGGCTGACTATGGTATGACGAACACGGCGCCTATACTCAGGTGTCATCTCCGGCGTAGGGTCCTGTCACTTCACTGTGAGGAGCATCACGTAATAATTTGACCAACGGATAGTACATTGCTACTACATTGGCAGTACTACTACTACTACTACTACTACTACTACTACTACTAGTACTAGCGCCACCGTCTGGATTTAGTAGTACTACCATGTCCATCTGGATTTAGTATTTGACTACTAATATCTAGTAATGCATGTCACAAAAAGTGTACTACTCCCTCTGTAAATAAATACATGGTGTATTTTTTTATTCCTATCGGCGATATAACTTAATGTCTTTTTGCTACTTAATAGGATTACATGCAATGAACTAACCACCGCATGTGATGTTTGGTAGTCTCAAGTCATTGAAAGCATGCACGGGCACGGAGGGGGACGCAACTTCATTGACTTACTACACCTGCCTTTGGGTGTATGTCACGTGGGCCCAACGGGTGGCTGGCCAACCTGTCATATATTCCAACGTGAATTCAATGCAGTCTGCACTTCTCATATAAAGGCTCCCGCCAGTCCAATCTATGAAATCCTACGCACCTACGCACCCAAGAGCAAGAGTGATCACTCCAATCGCAAGATCAGTTGAATAGAAGCTAGACCCATGGAGGCGATGAGCACGAGCATCAGCCGGCTGTGCCAGATGGTCCACGACGCCGTTCTGCAGCCCGGCACTGAGGAACATCTCCAGGTAGTGCTTGAGGCCGCTAGGGCGAGGGGCCGCTTGGACGACAGTTTCGTCTCCTTGTTCGACGAGGTCCTCTTCAGCTTCCTCGACAAGTTCACCATCATCAAGAAGCTCACGGACGACCTTGACGTACGCCTCCAGCCCACGCGCCCAGGCTCTGCGATGCCTGCCACCCTTAGCAGCCTCTATGGTGACAACCTCTTCAACTCACTGGTGGCCCTGCGACTGCCCGCCGTCGTGCCAGAGAATGTCCACCTCGAGGTCGCGCTCGCCGCGCAGCGCCTGGCGCAGCAAGACACCATCAACATAATCACCCACGACAATGCGCAAATCGTCCACAAGGAATACTACATGCAAGAGGAGGACGATAGGACGCTGGCCTTCTTGGACCGCAGGGCAACCTTGGACGACATTGTTCAGAAGAACGTTGAGCTTGCCACCAACGCCGCTGCTCCTCACACATCAGTTGGTGACCCGGTGCACTAGGGCGTGAGGATGTTGTTGATGGATCCGTATGTACCTTTATCTTTCCGTCAAATCCATGTAGTAGTATATGGTACTACTAGTAATTATCTTACCTTTCGCATCAAGTTCATAATTTTCCTACGTACTCCATGCATGAACTGCGCCAGAACCAAACTTCTCATTACTCTTGGGAAAATCGTTATTTCTATCTATCGGTCACGCCATGGAGCAGAACCAAATTTTATAAGTTACAATTTCAAAAGGAAAAGCCTGCCATGTTCGCGTCGCACCCCACACGGTTGGTCTGGCATGCCTCTCAAGGGGGAATGCATGTTGTGTTGCATTTTCACTTACAAGTGGGACCACAGTTGAGCAAACTGACTATCGGCAAACCCCCACCCCGCCCACTGTGCGATGGATGAGAAAACAGGAGGGAGAAGAGATGGTTGTAGCATGGACTCCAAGAAAATTGGTGTCGGATGGGACTCGTGTGGGTGGCGTGTGCCGTGCTGCTAGACATGAATGCTAGTTATGGCCCATGCCACCCCACTATATCGAGGTGCTGGTTACATAGAACAAATTTCTTGGAGTCCATGCTCAGCCCTCCTCTATCTCTCTTCTCAGCCAGCCAGCAGACACGCGGAGCCCATCATCTGTTTGCCCATATGCGGTCCCACATGTCAGCGAAAACACAAGAGGACCATTGAAACTGCACATCTTTCACCTCGACGTGCTGGTGATGAAAAACAAATCCAATAAAGATCTTTGGTGGCCGCTTTTGGAGTTACTCAAGAGTAGTAAGATTCTATTTACAGTTTAACCCAAGATGCACATCATGTGGCTTCAACTACCACTCTATTTTCTTGCATGACACGACCTGGATGCTAGATGTCCCACGTGTCGGCAAAAGGAGGAAGAACTCGACCAAATCTTCGGTTGTGCTCTCGGATTACTAGTTGTGCTAACTTCAAATTTTATTGTGTAGAATGGATGCACATCATGTGGCTTCAACTACCACTCTATTTACTAGTTGTGCTAACTTAAAATTTTATTGTGTAGAATGGATGCAAGTTTTGGTATTGGGAAGAAGAGTACAACGATATATTGATAGAGCGCAATTTAGTAGATGTTCTAGCACTTTTAGCTAGCATAGAGGCTAGAGATGAGACTAGTGCACTTGTTGATAGAATAGAGGCTAGACACGTCTACATCTTTACACTCGAAGAAGAAAGAAGCAGGCAGGATCGAGCCTCCGCAAATCAACAATGAATGCATTGAGAAGGCACTAATCCAACTTATAGGAGCAGTTATGGAAGTTGGATATCTTCTAAAATGTATTCTTGTGGTTCTTGTTTTTCTAGTCAAAAGTTTGGTGATGTATTTCCTTGCACCAAAAGATCAATGATGAAAACAAAGATATGTGTTTGCAAAGAAAAATGTACGTGGCCAGGATGCATCCGCGCGTTCGGCGCATGGCCACCACATCCGAGAAATGGCCAGGACACGACCCCATTGCCCTACCCAAACGGACAGAATTCGGGCAAAACGGAGGTCCGTTTGGGGTCGTGCGTTGGAATTGGCCTTCAAGTCGGACCACAGTTGAGGAAACCGACTATCGGCAAACCCCCCCACCTCACCCGCCGTGTGATGGCTGAGTTAGAGAAACAACTAGGTTGAAGAGATTGCTGTAGCACGGACTCCAACAAATATGGTGTCAAATGGAAGTCGTGCTAGTGGCGTGTGTGATACTCCTGGACGTGAATGCTTGTTCTGGCCCATGCCACCCTACTATTCCTACTACTTATAGTAATAGTGTCGAGGATTCGAGGTGCTGGTTACGCACATCGGACACATTAACATACGGCCCACCTCACACTATGGCGAAATTTCCTGGAGTCTGTGCTAGGTTAAAAAGTGTTCTTTGTGAGGATGGGTGGATGGTCTCAATTTTAAAACTTGTTGTATTACGTACGTAGACGTAGAGATAGTGCCACATGTGAAGCTAGTACAAATAGTGGACTATTGTTGATTGGCCTCATCCGATAACCTGTTGCAATGCATGTAAAATTATGTATTCAGAAAATATTTTTTTGCCTCGCCGCAGCACCCACTCAGAGAAGCAACTCGAAAGCCATTCATAAATTTAGTAAGTTTATCACAGGCATATCATTTTATTACATACAACAGGTCATCAACCAACAACGACAACGAGGATACATTATAAATACTAAACTTTTCATCACACAACAAATAACAAGCAATGAAATGAACTTCAACTCAACCAATCCTCGGTGTTGGAAACACTTGCTTTGAACCACAAGTGATTCTCTAGGAATGGCCAGCTACTGTCAATCTCGAGACCAACGCAGGGCTGATCATCCAGGCTGAAGCGACCTACTACATCACGACCAGGGTAGGGAACCACCGCAATGTTCGACATATAGATAGAGTTGCTTCTCATAAATGGTAGTAACGTTGTGTCAACAGCAGTTGGATCGCCTTTCACCATCATTGGATAGTATTGTCCAAGGAAGAGCGAGTTTGCTCCAAGACTATCAATACTGTACCAGGGAGAAGGTGTTGGCGCTAGCACAGTAGTATCCATCCCGAATACCATGCAACGGGTGTTGGAATAGGTCCGGAGAGTGCGACCATGGGAGACAACACCTGCTTCCTTAGTAGTAACATCAGCAGTGGGCTGTATACAGACAAGAAGGGGTGATCCATCGGAAGTTGCCAGGCGCCACTGAGTTAATGGGCCCTCCTTGTCCTCATGCTCGTGATCATCACCATCGTCATCTCCCCCTTGGTTATAAAAATTTTCATGTATAGTTGGTGGAATGTTCGCAGGACCTGGAAACACAAGAAGAAGGTTAATTAGTAGAGAAGGGAAACTTGCTAACTCGCATGCATGTGGATGAAACAATTATAATTACGGTGGAAGACAAACATACAGAAACTAGGAGGATCCCATGCAAAAACAGTGCCACGAGTGGTGGCAGCAAACACAAGACCCTCGTATTCAATTGAATCACAGTACACCTCCGTGTATTGAAACTGATTTTTGAGCAATATCCATCCAGTCGAACCATGAAGGACGGCAACAAACTTGTCGAAGATAGCAACGACTTGATAGTTCTTGTAATTCCAAGAGGGGTTGGGAACTCAAGAAATTTCTATCTTCCATAGACGAGAGTCACCATGATTATATTTGAACGTACGTAGATCATCTGTGTGCTCAACCTCAGGGCACTCGCAGATTTTTGGAAGTGGAATCCGCTGATGAGTGTACACATTCACAAGTTCCCACTTGCAATTTTACCCAATATAAACAATCCAATCTCCATTTGCGCCTGCCCAAGCCTTGCCCTCAAGCGATGGCATCTTAACATCATACGTATCATTATCAAGCGGCTTCAACTTGCACAAGGCGAGGCTTCGCTCGTCCCCATGCCAGTCAGCAGGGTCACGGTGAAGAAGATAGGGGAGATCAAACCGCTACTGGACCCTTGGGTTCCTTGTAATGATGTTATTAGTTGAGTCGAGAATGTTCTTGAACAAACCTGCCATGCTAGGCGAGGTGATGACGTCGCACCGATCAATGAGTTCCCCCACCACGTCATCTTTCATATCGGGGCAAGAATAACGGGGTCGTTTCCTGCTTGTTCCCTCCATGGAGAAGACGATCAAACAATGGCAGAAGGAAGGGTGAAGGCAAATGGAGGAGGGTGGAAGAGCGTGCGACAGTAGTTCCAAATCAAGAGGGAAAGGCGAAGAGTCGGTGGATGGTTGCCAGTTTACCACGGTACACGAAGACGCGCCCCTGCCTACACATCCTTTCGAAAATTGTACAAAAGGACTCGCCGTCGTCTCACTGACATGTTGGAACGGGACCACATGTCAACGAAACATGGTGTGTAATTTCTCGTGCAAAATGCGATCTGGCTGCGTTGGCCTAAGGTGCCGCATTAGTTATCGACCTTTATTTTTTTTAACATACAATCTGAGTGGATAGCTCCTGTGGTCATCACACGTGAGCGGATATATAGGTGGGCTAGGCGGGCAGGCGGCAACAATCTAAGTGCTAAAAGAGTTGATCTCGAAAAAAGAGTTGATCCAATGCTTGGTTTTGTTTGGATTTTCCAACTATGACCATTGGATAGAGTGAATCAATGGCTTACGTTCAAAGTTATTCTCATAGTACTATAGAATGGTATAGGAATGTGGAGACATTTGGTTGATTTTATATTGCTGAATAATATAAAATATTATGAGTGCAAACGCTCCACCCCAAGGTTTGTAGCTCCTTCTCGGTCATCGGGAATCTATGTTCTTCCACTCTTTCATTTAAGACATGAGCTTTGTTCATCCTGTTGCCGGCACGCGGGACATCTATATGCCTCCATTTTACAAAATCATACTATATGCCTCTATGACATGCGGGAAATCTAGCATCAAGGTGGCGTGTCATGCAAGAAAATGGAGATATGCAATGCGTAAGTGAGTCGTGCACTTCGACGGCACCTAGTACTACGCAATATTTTTCTCCTCGATGTCACATGAATAGTGCACGTACTCAATGACAGAGCACGGGATGGTAGGCATGGACATGGTCGCCCCTTTTTGAAGAGAGTACTAATAAATACGTAACTTTGATGTGTCCCGTCAACTCGTAGAACAACGAGAAGCTTTCTTACTACGCCTTCTCCCTCGCCAACGCGTGCGCGGTGGCTCACAACACGAGGAGAAACTTTTCCTTACAAGCGGTGGACGTGCAGCAGTTCATTTGGTGTCAGATTGCCAAAATTAATACCATCATTATTGTTCGACTTCCGGAAGAGGAGAAGAGCCAAGCGCAAGGTCACCTACTAACCTAGTACAGTACTACTATAGCCAAAGCTAGTCCACCTTTTTAGAGCATGGTTAATTAATATAGGAGGCTCTTGCAGCGGCACATCATTTAGAGCAAGTACTCTCTTCGTAGGATCAAAGGAACTGAAACAAAAGTTGGAGTGGATGCTAGATTGCGAATTAAAACGTGATTACATAGGAAAAATCCTATAGCATTCTATCCTATGAATCAAACGACCAATGTAGGAAAATTTGAGGGGGTCTCTCCAACAGTGTTCCTTGGCTCGCACCTTGCATCACGGTGGTCGAACTTGGAGTCATTCATCTGGTACACGTGGCATCTCAGATCTGGTACTCCAATATTAGGTTGGCTCTACATGATGTGTCAACTTCATATACTAACTAGATGTTGGCTATACTACTACAGTACTCAGACTCCAAGAAGTGACTCGAAAACCATTCATAAATTGAGTCTATGACACACATGTGCAAATGTACCATTCATTACATACGACAAGTCATCAACACACAACGACAACGATGATACATGTTGGATTATAGATTATTTCCAACAAAACATTCTAGTAAATACTGAAGTTTTCATCACACAACAAATAACAAGCAATGAAATGAAGTTCAACTCAACCAATCCTTGGCATTGGAAACACTTGCTCTGAACCATAGGTGCTCTGGGAAGGGCCAGCTATTGTCAATATAGAGAGCAATGCATGACTGATCATCCAGGCTGAAGCGACATATATCAGGAGCAGGGTAGGGAACCACCGCAATGTCCGAGGTATAGATACAGTTGCTTCTCATAAATGGCAGTATCATTGTGTCAACAGTAGCTGGATCACCTTTAACCATCATTGGATAGTTTGGTCCAAGGAGGAGCGAGTTTTCTCCAAGACTATCAATACTATACCAGGGAGAAGGTGTTGGCGCAAGCACACCGGTATCCATCCTGAATACCCTGCAACGGGTGTTGGAATAGGTCCAGAAAGGGCGACCATGTAACGCCCCGAGACCGATGTGCCAGGTGTCTTCCAGTTATTCACTATTGTTGCCTTGTCATTTGCTTGCATGTCATGCATTACATATCATGTCATCATGTGCATCGCATTTGCATACGTGTTTTTCTCATGCATCCGAGCATTTTCCCCGTTGTCCGTTTTGCATTCCGGCGCTCCTATGTCCTCCGGTGTCCCCTTTTACCTCTTTTCATGTGCGGGTGTTAAACGTTCTCGGATTGGACCGAGACTTGCCAAGCGGCCTTGATTTACTACCGGTAGAGCGCCTGTCAAGTTTCGTCCCATTTGGACTTTGTTTGATACTCCAACGGTTAACTAAGGAACCGTAGAGGCCTCGTGTGTGTTGCAGCCCAACACCTCTCCAAAGTGGCACAAAACCCACCTAAACCCCTCAATCATCTAGGTCGTTCGATCACGATCGCGTGGCCAAAAACCGCACCTCATTGGGACTCTCCTAGATCCCTCTACCTATATATATGTCATCTCCCCCGAAAATCTCGTGGATGAAACCCTAGCCCCGCTCCTCGCGCCGCCGGACAAAAACTCCCCACCGCGCCGGACATGTCCGCCGCCCCGTAGCCACCTCACTCCGGCCAATGATGAGCTGCCACGTCACCCCGCCGCCGTCCCTAGCCAACCGGGCGCCGCCACCTCACCGCGCCCGCTCCACTCCTCCGCGCCAGGCCCGCGAGCCCACTGCCGGCCCTTCCGGCCCGGGTCGCCGCCGCCGCCCCGCGGGCGCCCACGCCAGTGCCCGCCGGATCCCGCGCCAAGCTGCCCGCCGTCCTCCGCCGGAGCTGCGCCGCCGCCTCCCGCTCGCCCAAGCACCTCGCCGAGCCGCCCCGCGCCCTGCGCCAGCGTGCTTCGCTCGCCGCCCGCCGGACCCGCCGCCTGCTCCGGCGCCGGCGACCTCCTTTGCCCCGTCCCGCGTGTTCCCCCGCGCCGGCACCTCTTCCCTCGCCGGAGCCGTGCCTCGCCGGCCTTCTTCCCCGGGCTCCCCGGTGATCCTCGTTGCGCGTGCCACCGCGATCTGGATCTGGATCTGAGGGTTGAGTTTTGCCTCCGTTTCAATATTTTTTGCATATATTCATCGCATCACATCTCTGCATCCGTGGCTTTGTTTTGGGCGTTTAGCATATTGAAATGTTCGTCTCAACGAGTACTTCATTTCATCTCATTGCATCATGTTCATTTGAGGTCATCTTGATGCCCTAAATGCTGTTGCAAGAGTGCTAGTTTGTATTAGTTTCAGATCCTTATCAGTAATTGGACAATTGTCATTTTTGCCATGTTTAATGTGTGCATCCTATTAACTTGAGCCCTACATGTGTTTTGAAGTATGCAATGCCATCTTTATAGGGGTGTATGCCATGTATTTTTGTGATCTCTGTGGTGACTAGCACAAGCATGGAAAGTAGCTCTCGTGATGTTGCTGATTTCACGGACTTAGAGATCTTCTAAGTCTTTGCCCTGTTAATATTTTTATGCCATGTATTCATGTTGCTACCGAGTGATCCGTGCCTCTTTTGAGCATGATCAGTAAGGATGTTTTGTAGATATTGTGGTGCTCTATCCATCCATGTCTTTTTTTGCAATTATGGAGCACCCTAGCTTGAGTCAATCGAGCTCTACTTTTGCTATAAAATGTTCCTTGCAGAATGTTTACGTGTTAAGCATTTTTGCCGAGCTTGTTGTAGTTGATCCATGCTTGCTATATTGTTGTTCTTCCCATGTTTAGCTTCTATGCCATGTCTACTTGATGGGTGTATGCTTAGTTGGTCATGCAATGCCTCGTGGTGAGTGCATCGAGCTCGTGAACATGCCTATTTAATATCAGTTTTGCCATGTTCCAGTTTTCTACTAAGTCTGAATCTGTTAACGATAATTGCTATGTTCACATGGTTGCCATTGTATTTTCTGATCCCTTTTGGCTTATGGTTAGTAAGGGACTTTTGTTGTATGCTTTGAGTAGCTTCATGCCATGCATTGCTTTGCCATGATATTTTCCTGTAGCATGTTGTTATCGTGCTCTAAAAATTGCTTCCTGATGTCAAATTCCTGATTTGATGTTATTTTCACAAAGTCTGTAACCTGATATCTTTTGCACTTTTGTCATGCTTGTTTGAACCTGCTATTGAGTGAATTAGCCGTAGCTCAGTGTTCATCTTTTTTCAAGAATCTTGAGTGGATCCCGATCATGTATTTTGTTGCTATGTTAGAGTGCAGTAGCTTGTTGTTCTTGATGCATTTAGATGGTCTCGTGCTGTTAATCGCAGATCGGTGCCATATTTGTTTTGCTTGTCATTTCCGAACCGTGCATCCGATTCCGGTGACCTTTAAATCGATTTCGACCGAAATCAACTCCTCTTTCCAGTGGCACTCTTGGTTTTCCATGTTGAGGCCAGGTTCAATATTTCCTTTCTGAAACATGCATATGCATCGCATATCACATCCCGCATATCATGCCATGTTTTGCATCATGTTGCTTGCGCATTGCACCGTGTTTGATTGTGTCTCCCTTTGCTTGTGTTCTTGCTTTGGGTAGAGCCGGGAGATGAGTTCGTTATCGAGGAGCCCATTGAGTACGTTTATGAGGATCAAGTTTTCGTCTTCTCGGAGAACTTTGCAGGCAAGATGACCATACCCTCGAAATCACTTCTATCTTTGCTTGCTAGTTTCTCGCTCTATCGCTTTGCCTATGCTACGATATCTACCATTTGCTTATCATGCCTCCCATATTGCCATGTCAAGCCTCTAACCCACCTTGTCCTAGCAAACCGTTGTTTGTCTATGTTACCGCTTTTGCTCAGCCCCTCTTATAGCGTTGCTAGTTGCAGGTGAAGATTGGAGTTTGTTCCTTTTTGGAACATGGATACTTGTTGGGATATCACAATATCTCTTATTTAATGAATGCATCTATATACTTGGTAAAGGGTGGAAGGCTCGGCCTTATGCCTGGTGTTTTGTTCCACTCTTGCCGCCCTAGTTTCCGTCATACCGGTGTTATGTTCCTTGATTTTGTGTTCCTTACATGGTTGGGTTATAATGGGAACCCCTTGATAGTTTGCTTTGAATAAAACTCCTCCAGCAAGGCCCAACCTTGGTTTTACCATTTGCACTAACAACCTACCACCTTCCCTTTGGTTTTGGAGCCTCAAGGGTCATCCTTATTTAACCCCCCGGGCCAGTGCTTCTCTAAGTGTTGGTCCGAAACAGAGTCACTTGCGGCGCTACCTAGGGGAAACTTGAGGGCTAGTTTTAGCTGTACGTAGCGCTCATCCGGTGTTGCCCTGAGAACGAGATATGTGCAGATCCCATCAGGATGTCGGTGCATCGGGCGGCTTTGCTCGTTTAGTTTTACCATTGTAGAGATGCCTTGTAACCTGGATTACGAGTATGATCGGGCCGTCCTGGGAGAACGAATATCCTTCGTTGGCCATGAGAGCTTGTGATGGGCTCAGTTGGGACTCCCCTGCAGGGATTTGAACTTTCAAAAGCTGTGCCCGTAGTGATGGGCAGATGGGAATTTGTTAATGTCCTGTTGTAGAAAACCTGAAACTTATCTTAATTAAAATGCATCAACTGCGTGTGTAGCCATGATGGTCTATTTTCGGCAGAGTCCGGGAAGTGAACACGGTGTCGGAGTTATGCTTGACGTAAGTAGTCTAGGATCACTTCTTGATCATAGATTCTCGAACGTGCTTTGCCTTCTCTTCTCGCTCTCATTTGCATATGTTAGCCACCATATATGCTAGTGCTTGCTGCAGCTCCACCTCACATACCTTTTCCCTACCTATAAGCTTAAATAGTCTTGATCGCGAGGGTGTGAGATTGCTGAGTCCCCGTGACTCATAGATACTTCCAAAACCAGTTTGCAGGTGCCGATGATACCGTGCAGGCGACGCAACCAAGCTCAAGGAGGAGCTCGATGATGATAATGTTCATTATGATGTTCTGTTTCCAGTTGATCGGTAGTGGAGCCCAGTTGGGACGATCGGGGATCTGTAGTTTCAGGGGTAGTATTCTTTTATTTTGACTACGGACCTTGATTTTATCTGGATGATGTAATGCTTTATTCATGTATTGTGTGAAGTGGCGATTGTAAGCCAACTATGTATCCCTTTCCTTATTCATTACATGGGTTGTGTGAAGATTACCTCTCTTGCGACATTGCCTACAATGCGGTTATGCCTCTAAGTCGTGCTCCGACACGTGGGAGATATAGCCGCATTGTGGGTGTTACAAGTTGGTATCAGAGCCTTCCCCGACTTAGGAGTCCCCTGCTTGATCGAATCGCTGGCGTTGTTGAGTCTAGAAAAATGTTTTGAGTCATTTAGGATTATATATATCAGGGAGTAGGATTCTTTTTACTTCTCAGTCCCTTCGTCGCTCTGGTGAGGCATCCTGACGTAGAGTTTTGACTCTTCTCTCCTCAAATTTCACTAAAAAAATTTTAGGATCACGCGGGTATCTTGGAATCGTTCCGATGGTTTTGTGACGAGAACATTGTTCTTGGTGCCTCCTGACATTTAGGGGTTGTGGTAGTCTCCCGGGGAGTTGAGCTTCGAGGTGTTGTCGTGACAATTTTATCGTTGCAGTTCTGGAATACCTGAGTTTCGCCAACATCGAAAATCTCTTTTATGCAGTTGTTGGTGAGATAACCTCGATGCCACCCAGTACTGGGGCAGGAGTTCGGGAGTATTGCCATAACTCGTATAACGGATGCTTTTCGAAGGTTGAGGTAGATGATTTCCGAAGGTTTCTTGGTTATGTGTTGAAGGATGGATACAACTGGATGTAGGATTTGCTAGTTTGGGTGAGATATTATGCTTCTCCTGTATCCCCAACACCTGATTGCATAACCGGCAAGTTTCAGGAGTTTATAAGTGGGAATTCACGTAGCTCCTAGGATATCTTTCCGACTGATGTATGATATGAAATTGGGGTTCGACGTCTAGTGGTCTGCCTATCCACGGTTGGCTTTATAGTGGTATCGTTGTGTCTTAAAGAGTCCTTGGCTATGCTGACTCGGGGATGCTTCGTATGTCATGTGCACTGCCTTGTACATGATGGTGCTGTAAGATCGAGCCCGTGTAGGCCCCACCACGAAAACTTCGGACGAAATCTCTATCATATGTTTGTTCCGGCTTATTTTGCAAGCCTATCCTTTGTTTTTTTTTGAGTTGTGGTATTCGAGTTACTTCAAAGTCAAATGTTGACTCCATACCTTTCCTAAGTGGTGTTCTCATACTTTTATGTGGATACTAATCCTCCATGATAATCAAGATTGTCATGTCAATCCTTTTCACCGGTGTGTTTTTCTTCAAGCGGATCCAATCATTTCAACATCAGCAAGATCAATTATCATTTCTTCTCAACGGTGTTTGTTTCATCAGTCCCAAATTTCCTTTGTTTTCCCACCCTCCCAACCCTTTTTCTTCAAGGACTCGGTTTTCTTATTCAACTATCCTTTTTTATTGATGGGAAGCCTCTCCATTCTTTTTCGCCAATTTTTTTATCCGGTGATTCTCGGGAAGATGCTAAGGAAACTACAAGTTCAATATTCTGCATTCTTTTTCTTCTCCGGTGGATCCAATTCAAGCTTTGTCGATCATATTTTTTCCTCGTTTCAAATGTTTTATCATGCCGATGCACCTCTTAATCATCCACTTCTCTCTATTCTATTGTTCCAGAGTGCTGAAGATATCTATGAAGGCTCGTCTTGTCATTTAAGATCCGTTCAACCTATTTCGAGGTTGCTATCTCATTCAAGTCGTTTAATTCAACCGGTGAGATCTCTTTTCAAAACCATTTCAACGGTGTTTCTTTTGAGTGGGCCCTAACCCACAGGTCTTTTCCCAGGATCTTACCTGACTCTTCTATTTTCCTGGAGTTATTCTCAATTCATTTCAAAGTTTGACGTAAGAGTGAATTAGCATTAGTCATATGTCTTCTCCAAGATCGTTCAAATTCTTATCACCGTTGGCTCAACCTTTAAATTCGTCATCCCGGAGTATCTCAACAATTCATGGTCGTGTTTCTCGTCATCATTCTCAGATTTGAACACCGAAGAAGAATTTCTCTCAATCTTATCCGTTCTCTCAAAGATTCGTGATTCTAGCTTGATGCTTTCCTCTCATAATTCTTTTCGATTGTGAGAATTCTTTTCACCCTTCCGGAGTAATTCAGAAGTCTTTGCAGTTGGATTCTCCAGAGCCCATCATCTTAGATTTATTCATTCTCAGCTTTCAGCTCTCGTTCTGCAATCTTACCGGCGCATTGTTCAAATATCCTCTAATCAGCTCGTGATCCCTTCATTCTCTTGTATCTAAACTCTCACATGTATCTTAGTTCAGTTGCTAATTCTTACCGGTGATTCATCCCTTTACTTCATTCATTTTCAATTCTTACGGTTGTTCGTTCAAGAGTTCTCTTCCTTTGTTATCATATCGATTCATTCGTTGTTTCTATCCTACCGGTGTTTCGTTGAAGACCTTTCTCAAGTTTGTGCTATATCTATATTAATCCTTTCTATGAGAATAAGTAGCATGCCAAATCCATTGTTTGTCATCAATGTAATTGGTGAAGTATAAGCATAATGTAATTCTTATTCTTGTTTCATCGAGTAAATTCAATTCCTTATTCCGGAGGTTCATCATATCACATTCTCGGTTCGAGATGCTTTGTCTTTTATTTTCCCAGAGTTCCAAGCTCTCTCATTTATCTCGTCGCAAAGCTCCATCTAAATCATTACAAGGTTTCACCTTGTGTTTTCAACTTCTCTTTCTTTTCGTTATCCTTTTGTTACCAGAGTTTCTCCATGTAGGCTCTACATGTTGGTTCATCAAGGACTTAAATTCCTTCTCGAAGTGTTCATCAAGATTCTTTTCAGAGGAGCTCAAGCATTCTTCATCTCGCATTCCGAAGTGCAATTCTTTCTTTTGTATCTTTGGAGGTGGTATTATGTCATTCTTGATAATTTGAGTTCATGTTTTCATGATTCACATGTTGTTAAGAATGAGGTATTTTAATTCCATCAACCTCTTCATTGGAATTATTTTGTGTCATGTTTCACCTAAAGCCTTCCCTAAGGATTGTTGCTATTATGGTGCTTATAAATGACCCAAGTTCTTTTATCCTCCTGGTGAAATAGTTTCTCGCCTCCTTTTTCATATCAATTCAAATCCATTATTTCCGTTAGTGGCAGAATTTCACCTCATAGTTTTGAGATGTTCTCCATAAGCCCACTTCAAGCTTATTGTCGGTGTCAAAACCGGCGGATCTCGGGTAGGGGGTCCCGAACTATGCGTCTAGGCGGATGGTAACAGGAGGCAGGGGACACGAAGTTTTACCCAGGTTCGGGCCCTCTTGATGGAGGTAAAACCCTACGTCCTGCTTGATTAATATTGATGATATGGGTAGTACAAGAGTAGATCTACCACGAGATCAGAGAGGCTAAACCCTAGAAGCTAGCGTATGGTATGATTGTATGTTATTGTTGTTGTGTCCTACGGACTAAAACCCTCCGGTTTATATAGACACCGGAGAGGGTTATGGTTACACAAGGTCGGTTACAAAGGAGGAGATATGCATATCCATATTGCCTAGCTTGCCTTCCACGCCAAGTAGAGTCCCATCCGGACACGAGACAAAGTCTTCAATCTTGTATCTTCATAGTCCAACATTCCGGCCAAAGGATATAATCCGGCTGTCTGGAGACCCCCTAATCCAGGAGTCCCTCAGTAGCCCCTGAACTAGGCTTTCAATGACGATGAGTCCGGCGCGCAGTATTGTCTTCGGCATTGCAAGGCGAGTTCCTCCTCCGAATACCTCGCAGAAGAATTGGAATACAAGGATAGTGTCTGACCCTGCAAAAATAAGTTCCACATACCACCATAGAGAGAATAATACTTCCACAAATCTAATCTGCTGACACGTCTTGGCAACACGACATTATGTCATGGCCAGGTGATTATTCGAACCGTCTCCTTTAACTAGCCCTGCACATAACGTGAGGCAGTTTTTTGACACGTCTTGTCAAAGCAGAGATCGTGTTCCCTTATCACGGGATTCTCATCAATACGGGCATGGGCAACCCAACCGCGCCATCGATTACGGCGCTTGGGGGATAAGCGAGTTTTACTAGGCTAGTGGGGTCGCATAGTTTCGTCCGCCCATATAAAGGGATAAGGATTCACCTTTTCATCCATGCCTTCTTCCTCTTTGCTCATCCATTTTCGCACACTCGAGCTCTAGCGCCCAAGTCCGCACTTCCCACCTCAACCTTCTCCAACCATGTCCGGAGCGGGAGGCAGGTGGATGGTCTCCTCCATCATGGAGGGAAACATCAAGAAGCTGAGGAGAGCCGGATACCTGCCCGGCGACATCGTGCACCGGCTCCCAGATGTGGGGCAGCTCACCCCCACCCCCAGGCCCCATGAGAGGGTAGTGTTCCTTACCCATTTCCTTCGCAGACTGGGATTCCATCTCCACCCATTAATCCGGGGGCTCATGTTCTACTACGGCCTGGATTTCCATGATCTGGCCCCGAACTTCATCCTCAACATCTCGGCCTTTATCATCGTGTGCGAGGCCTTCCTCCGCATCAAGCCCCACTTCAGCTTATGGTTGAAGACCTTCAATGTCAAGCCGAAGGTAGTGGGCGACCGCCAGGCGGAGTGCGGAGGCGCCATGGTGGGCAAGATGCCCAATGTTACATGGCTCGAGGGCTCCTTTGTGGAGACCATAAAGGGGTGGCAATCGGGGTGGTTCTACATCACCGAGCTGCGAGACCCTGCATGGGCAGTGGCCCCCGAGTTCCGATCTGGCATCCCCACGCGGCTCACCTCCTGGAAAGAGAAGGGCCTATCCCAGGGTAGTTCGGGAGAGCTGACCGGACTCCAAACATGTATTCAGAACATGGTGAACAAGAAGCTCAAACTCGTCAACGTAGTCCAGGTTATGCTCATCCGCCGGATCCTCCCGTGTCAACAACGGGCCTTCAACTTGTGGGAGTTCGACCCGGCCTAGCACCAAACTCTGAACAGGCTCTTCGATACAACACACGAGGATGCCTGGAAGGTGCTATTCAAGGGCGCCGAGGTTCCTCCTCCTACTACCGAGGATCGCGGATTCTGCGGGAAGCGCCAAGCCAGCGCGGTAAGCTGTTTTACCTCTTACAGGATACTTGTTTTTCATAGTTTGACTCTATGCGGGATCTAAGCTCCCGTTCCTTTGACAGGACTGGCTAGAAACGGCCAGACAGATTGCCTGTCCAGCTCCCTTGCCCGAAGGCCCAGCGAACGCTCTCCTGACGGAGATGCTGACTCTGGCTCCTTACAAGGTGCCAAAGAAGACCAAGAAGGCCAAGGGAACCCAAAAGAGTTCCCGACGCCAGGTGTTATCGGAAGGACTCTCCTTCCGGACAGCTCCATCGCCGCCGCCGAAGGCGAAGACGAGTGGTTGCCCAGGGCCAAGCCCCTGGGGAGGTCGTGAGTATTCGGATACTAGAGTAACTCATAGCATTCCTTTGTTGCACTACTTTCCCTAATGCCGAATATGATTATGCAGGCCGCCACGAGCCTGTATCGATGTATCGTCGGACGACTCCCTGGGCTCGTTGGATATGGATAGTGATCCACTTCCGACCGCCACCTCCCCTTGCCCTACGGACGACGCCGAGGTGTTGTCTCAAGAGGCACCGGGTCAAGGGGAGACAGTCCCGGAGGCGCCTCAAGGCGACCATCCGGACTCCGGGAGCCGAGGGTACAAGGCCCCTGAGGTCCCCGAGTTCGGCCCTCAGCCGAACACCGCGTCGGAACCTCCAGCGGTTCCGGACTCGGGCAGAGGCCTCCTTCTAAGAGGGGCAAGACGCCTGTGCCAATGACCTCTGCCCATCCAGAGGCGCCAGACAATCTGCTAGAAGCGCTTCACAGCGCTTCCATCAACGAGGAGCACCGTACTATTATGAGTGCGGTGGTCCAGAAGGTTCAGTCCGCCCAGAGCGGATTGACTGAAGCCTGTGGCATCCTTCTAACAGGCTTTGAGGTAAGTGTTAAAATATAGGAAAAATATTACCGCATAGACAGTAGCCCCTGATGCTCTGTTCGGTGTTCACAAAGAAAAGCCGAACAGAGGATCAAACAATATCGCAGGAGTCTAATATAAGTATGTCAATATGCGTATGCAGGCTTCGCTGCTGGCATCTACCGCACTGACTGCGGAGGTCGCCGCACTGAAGCAGGACCTTAAAGGGTCCTAGGACGAGCTCGGCCTTGCCAAGAGGCAGCTCGAGGATAACCAAGGTAAGTAATACCCTATATATAGATATGTATATATAAAAGAAGACGCGATTGCAAAATGACAGGATCATCTTATATTTGCCAGGGGCCATGACCGAGGTGGCGTCCCTGAAGCAAGCGCTATCCGAGGCCGAAGACAAAGCGGCCAAGGAGCGCGCCGAGCGGGAAAGGCAAGAGGCACGGGTGGGCGAGGTGCAGCAAGAGCTTCAGGCTCTCGTGATGAAGCACGAGGTGTTGGAGCTTGACTTGAAGACGCGAGAGTCTGAGCTTGCCGTGGCCCTCGAGAGCGCGAAGAGTGCCAAGGCCGAGGCCCAAAAGGCCCTCCAGGAGATTGACGCGATGAAGAAAATAGCGGCGGGTAAGGCATTCTATATGCAAAGCAAGCATGTGAAAGTAAATTACCTATTACTTACACGGATCCGGAGCTCTCCAGGAGCATTCGTAGATTTGCCCCGCAGCGTGTCGGATGCCGCACAGTTTTACCAGGCCGACGAGGGAAGCTCAACGGAGAAGCTGTTCTGGTCTCAGTATACTGGGACCGAACACCCGGTGCTGATAACCCACAAGTATAGGGGATCGCAACAGTTTTCGATAAGTAAGAGTGTCGAACCCAACGAGGAGCTAAAGGTAGAACAAATATTCCCTCAAGTTCTATCGACCACCGATACAACTCTACGCACGATTGACGTTCGCTTTACCTAGAACAAGTATGAAACTAGAAGTACTTTGTATGTGTTTTCGGAAAGGCTTGCAAGAAAGTAAAGAGCACGAAAATAAAACTAGGGGCTGTTAAGGTAAAGACGCAACTAAAGTAAATATAGCGAGTGTGGAAAAGTGGTGGTAGGAGTTGAGAAATTGTCCTTTAAGCAATTGACTACTTTACTAGACCGATAGCAAGTATTATGTGGGAGAGGCCAATGCTAGCATGTCGTCCCTGACTTGGAATTCTATGCACTTATGATTGGAACTATTAGCAAGCATCCGCAACTACTAACGTTCATTAAGGTAAAACCCAACCATAGCATTAAGATATATTGGTCCCCCTTCAATCCTGTATGCATCAATTTCTATGCTAGGTTGCAGCTTCTGTCACTCTTGCCCTCCAATACATAGTCCTATCAACATACAACTAACCCTATGGTGTGATCGACGCGCGCGCTCATATGATGGGCACCAAAGGACAGCAACATAACCACAAGCAAATTAAATCAATCATAGCAATTCATCAACCACCGATAGGACAACAAAAATGTACTCAGATATCATAGGATGGCAACACATCATTGGATAATAATATGAAGCATAAAGCACCATGTTCAAGTAGAGGGTACAGCGGGTTGCGGGAGAGTGGAATGCTGTAGATAGAGGGGGGAAGGTGATGGAGATGTTGGTGAATATGGCGGAGGTGTTGGTGAAGATCGCGGTGATGATGATGATGGCCACGGTGGTGTTTCGGCGCCACCGGAGGAGAGGGGGAGAGGGGCCCCCCTTCTTCCTCTTCTTCCTTCACCTCCTCCCTAGATGGGAGATGGGTTTCCCCTCTGGTCCTTGGCCCCCATGGCATGGGAGGGGCGAGAGCTCCTCCGAGATTGGATCTATCTCTCTGTTTCTCTCTGGTTCTGCATTCTGTTCTGTCTCTGCTTCACCGTTTCGTATATATATGGAGATCCATAATTCCGATTGGCCTGAAACCTTCGCCGTGATTTTTTTTTCTGAATATTAGCTTTCTTGCGGCAAAAGAAGAGCATCAACCGCCTTACGGTGGGCTCACGAGGGTAGGGGCGCACCCTAGGGGGGGGCGCCCCCTGCCTCGTGACCACCTCGGGCACTGGTTCGCGTTGATTTTCCTTCCGAATTTTCCATATTTTCCAAAAATAAGCTCCTTCCGTTTTTATCCCGTTTGGACTATGTTTGATATGGATATTCTGCAAAACCAAAAACATGCAACAGACAGGAACTGGCACTGGGCACTGGATCAATATGTTAGTCCCAAAAAATAATATAAAAAGTTGCCAAAAGTATATGAAAGTTGAATAATATTGGCATGGAACAATCAAAAATTATAGATACGACGGAGACGTATCAACATCCCCAAGCTTAATTCCTGCTCGTCCACGAGTAGGTAAATGATAAAAAAGATAATTTTTGATGTGGAATGCTACCTAGCATAATTTTGATCATATGTATAATCATGGCATGAATATTAAGACACGAGTGATTCAAAGCAATAGTCTATCCTTTGACATTAAGACAATAATACTTCAAGCATACTAATAAAGCAATAATGTATTTTCAAAATAACATGGCCAAAGGAAAGTTATGCCTACAAAATCATATAGTCTGGCTATGCTCCATCTTCACCACACAAAATATTAAAATCATGCACAACCCCGATGACAAGCCAAGCAATTGTTTAATACTTTTGACGTTCCCAAACCTTTTCAACTTTCATGCAATACATGAGCGTGAGCCATGGTCATAGCACTATAGGTGGAATAGAATATGATGGTGGAGGAGACAAAAAGGAGAAGATAGTCTCACATCAACTAGGCGTATCAACGGGCTATGGAGATGCCCATCAATAGATATCAATGTGAGTGAGTAGGGATTGCCATGCAATGGATGCACTAGATCTATAAGTGTATGAAAGCTCTAACTGAAACTAAGTGGGTGTGCATCCAACTTGCTTGCTCATGAAGACCTTGGGCATTTGAGGAAGCCCATCATCGGAATATACAAGCCAAGTTCTATAATTAAAATTCCCACTAGTATATGAAAGTGATACTCAAGAGACTCTCTATATGAAGAACATGGTGCTACTTTCAAGCACAAGTGTGGAAAAAGGATAGTAGCACTGCCCCTTCTCTGTTTTTCTCTATTTTTTTGTTTTATTTTTGTTTTATTTTTTGGTGGGCTTCTTTGGCCTATTTTTTTATTTGGGCTTCTTTGGCCTCTCTTTTTTTATAAAGTCCGGAGTCTCATCCCGACTTATGGGGGAATCATAGTCTGGCAATGCTCTAATAATGATGATCATCACACTTCTATTTACTTACAACTCGATATTACAACTCGATACTAGAACAAAGTATGACTCTATATGGATGCCTCCAGCGGTGTACGGGGATGTGCAATGATCTAGCGTAGCAATGACATCAAAAAACGGACAAGCCATGAAAACATCATGCTAGCTATCTTACGATCATGCAAAGCAATATGATAATGAATGCTCAAGTCATGTATATGATGATGATGGAAGTTGCATGGCAATATATCTCGGAATGGCTATGGAAATGCCATAATAGGTAGGTATGGTGGCTATTTTGAGGAAGGTATATCGTAGGTTTATGGTACCGGCGAAAGTTGCGCGGTACTAGAGAGGCTACCAACGGTGGAAGGGTGAGAGTGCGTATAATCCATGGACTCAACATTAGTCATAAAGAACTCACATACTTATTGCAAAAATCTATTAGTCATTGAAACAAAGTACTATGGGCATGCTCCTAGGGGGGTAGATTGGTAGGAAAAGACCATCGCTCATCCCCGACCGCCACTCATAAGGAAGACAATCAATAAATAAATCATGCTCCGACTTTGTTACATAACGGTTCACCATACGTGCATGCTACGGGAATCACAAACCTCAACACAAGTATTTCTACAATCCACAACTACCCACTAGCATGACTCTAATATCACCATCTTTATATTGCAAAACTATTGCAAGGAATCAAACATATCATATTAAGCGATCTACAAGTTTATGTAGGATTTTATGACTAACCATGTGAATGACCAGTTCCTATCATCTCTCTAAATAGATATAAGTGAAGAAAGAGAGTTCAATTCTTTCTAAAAAATATATTACCGTGCTCTAACAAATCTAAGTGAAGAAAAAGAGCATTCTACAAATGGCGGTTGTCTATGTGAAGAGAAACAGGCAATCCAAACTTCAAATGATATAAGTGAAGCACATGAAGCATTCTATAAAGCCATACTCAAAAGATATAAGTGAAGTGCAAAGAGCATTCTATAAATCAACCAAGGACTATCTCATACCAGCATGGTGCAAAAAAGAAACATGAAAACTAAAGCAAAGACGCTCCAAGATTGCACATATCGCATGAACGAAACGAATCTGAAAACATACTGATACTTGTTGAAGAAAGAGGGGATGCCTTCCCAGCATCCCCAAGCTTAGACGCTTGAGCTCTTGCCTCTCTTCCTTCTTCTCACATCGAGACCTTCTCGATCATCGAATACTTCATCCACACAAAACTTCAACAGAAAACTCGGTAAGATCCGTTAGTATAATAAAGCAAATCGTCACTATAAGTACTGTTGCAAACCAATTCATATTTTGTTTTTGCATTGTGTCTACTGTAGTATAACTTTTTCATGGCTTAATCCGTTGATATAAATTGATAGTTTCATCAAAACCAGCAAACTATGCATCAAAAACAGAATCTGTCTAAAACAGAACAGTCTGTAGCAATCTGAGCATTCACCATACTTCTGATACTTGAAAAATTCTTCCAAAATTATAAAAAATAAACAATTTTTACATAAAGACAGTTCAAAAAGAATCAGAACCATTTGACGTTCCAGTAAAAAATTAAAATTCATGCACTACAGCTAAAGTTTCTGTCCCGCACCGCACAAACCAACAAGCATCGTAAACATCCTAACGGCAAACCTTGGCACATTATTTTTATAATACAATGGAATTGTACACGGGGATAATTATTTTTGTTGAAAAGTTTCTGTAACCAAGATTCACAAAGTTGCAGTGAGCATGAACAAAGTTGAAGGAGCTCTCCCACTTCAACAGTGCTTGTCTTTCTTACTTTCACTTTCCTTTTTGAAAAGTTTTGGGTTCCCCTCTTTATTTTTGTTGTTTTTAAACTATATGAAAGAACTCAACAGAAATAAATGAATCTCTAAAACTTCTGGGTTGTCTTCCTGGCAGCGCTTTCTTTAAAGCCATTAAGCTAGGCATATAGTGCTCAAGTAATGAATCCACCCGGATCCCAAGGTATATCAAAGCCAATTTTAATTAACAATGATTTGTAATTTAGTAGTGAGCAAAAAGCAACATATATCAAGCAATGACGAAGTCTAACTCTCTTCCTATGCATCGGCATGTCATAAAAGAACAATTCATGAACACCTAGTAAAGGCCAATGCATAGTATAAACAGTTTCTTGCAATTTTATCATGTTGGAAACATAGAGAGGTGGAGATATAGTTCCTCTCTCATAATAATTGCAAGTAGGAGCAGCAAGCACATGCATGTTATATTTATCGAAATCATCATGTGCAACGGTAAAAGGCAACTCATCAATATAATCCTTAATAAGTGCAAACTTCTCCAATATAGTATAATCGGGAGAATTCAAAAAGATAATAGGAATATCATGCGTGGGTGCAATAGCAACAATTTCATGTTTAACATAAGGAACTATATCAAGTTCATCTCCATAAGCATAATTCATATTGGCATCTCGGCCATAAGCATAGCAAGCATCATCAAAAAGGGATATTTCAAAAGAAT